>NC_133804.1:28772729-28940229 GCF_043250625.1 Sebastes fasciatus
TAGATCAAATTAGATGTTTTTTAACACTGAATTACCAACAATAAAGCAGAGACTTTGAGGCAAATTATTCCAGAGAGAAATTGATCTAGGACGAGGCAGTACAAGCTGACCGTTTCTGGACCCTCTAGTGTTATGGTCATGCACAGTGTTGAATAATATCACAGTTGTTAATAGCACAAGGGACAGGCAGGGAGAGGGTGACAGTATTTTTTATTACCATATTATTCAACAAAAAAGAGGAGTAATGGTGGAGCCTTTTGTCAAAATGGTCAGTTCTAAGTGCTAGTCATACTTAAAAACCCATTTTTGTACAGATAGATATAAATAATTGTTTGAAGGAATTCCGATGTTGTTGACCTCATGTAACTCAACAGGTTGGTTGGTTATTTCAGCTGTAACCTAAAGGAGCAGACATCCAGGAGGACACAAAAAGTCTGTATGGTGGATGGAGGTTGATAAGATTTCAGCTGGAGAGTTGCAGCTCACTTTTAGTATAGTTTGCAGTGAGAGACATGGATGGGAAGTGATGCTAAAAGTGGGCAGCAAACCTGGTATTATATTCATTTTACTGTCTAACTTTACCTTTACTGTACGAGTAGCCATTTTCTTTATATAAGATTAAGGAATGTAACAAAATGAGTTAACTAAATTAGCAAATCTTTGGCAACCAATGTTACCTCTAACGTCATACAGAAACTCTGTGGTGGTTTAATGACAAAAAGTCTGACATTATACATACTGTATAATACTGCATGAGAAAATACAGAAACAAATCTAAATCTAAGCACTTGATAAAGAACGTGGAGGAATAATATTCCTAAAATGACATTGTGGACTGAAAATAGCAACTTAAGTAACTTAGTATTAATCACACTGATTGTAATGACTGCATGGTAAAGTTAAACTCAAGATGAATGTTAGGATTAGTAGACAAACAAATCATGCAGCACAAGAACTGCTCTTAGGCAAAATGAAAATGTACACATTTTTTTCTAAAGTACTTCTGTAGAAAACATTTTTCTCACTTCTGTTTTACAAAGTTGATGGACACGTCTCAAAGATAGCATTATGGATTTAAATCTGGCACAGATCTGTTGTTCTAAACCTATTAAGTCTACCCAGCTCTTAATCCACGTTGCATGTGCTATTGAATGTAGTTGTGGGCTGCATGTCGGTGGTGCTGGGTTTTATAATAACTGACAACAAAGGATTACACTGTGAAGAAATGATATGTCGTTTTGTTATGCTTTTATCTGCCTCATCAAACGGGGCCCATTTAAATGAGCCCGACTAAATTCACCACTTATGTGTAGCCTGCTTTTAGAGACTTAAAATTAAACCGACAATAAGGTAAGCTTGGACGAAAACACATAATAACTTAAATTTTCCCTCTTAGACTGGTTTGTTAAAATAAAATGCTTCTTTTAATAGTTTTAAATAGGAGCTGGATGATTCATTTTCACAGTCCCTACATTTGTCGTACACTTTGGGGCTGCAGCTACTGCTCAGTGAACTCGGGGGGTAAAACACTGCACTGTACAGTATTATACAGACAGTTTCTTAGCCTGGCTCTTGCAGCTGGTGGTTGTTTTCCATCAGTGTACCTCTCCTCTCCTGGCCAAGGACCCCCGTATGCATTTGGCTCCAGAGAGAGGCCCCATTTAAGAAAATTACGTCTGGACAGCCCATATGAGAAATGTTTAGAATAAAATAAAATGTGAAGACTTAGTTTTATGAATGTCTGAACTGTGAGCACATACAGTACACCTTTATTCAGTGCATTGTCTCTATCTTCCTTTCAGAACTACTGGACTGAATCATTCAGTATGTTGATATAGTATAAAAGATGTAGATTAAAAAGGCCTCACTCACATCCACAACAGTGGAATATTTTCAGAGTCACACCAAACAATCAGTTGCAGCAAAGCAAGGAGGTTGTCATGACGATCCAGCTATGGTTCTTCTTCACTGCATCTCCAATCCTCGACTGAATGAGTGTGAATGTAAGGCAGGGACGTCAAGTGCTTTTCAGCTACACATCCCCTTTCGTAACTAATCTCTCCTTCCTCTGGGAGAAAGAAAATGAATGTAGCAGTAATGGTGAGACCCAATGAGAAAAATGAATGTTCTCATTCTGGAGAGTAGACATTTACTTTTTTTTTTTAGGGGGGGGACAGAGAACACACACAACTCAGTTCCCAGTAGATACGCTACATTAATAACCGTCCTCACACTGCTGCCAGGTGTCAGCTCGTCACTGTCTGAATGACTTACCTGCTTGTCTGTTTTGGGCAGAAAACAGGAGCCCTGCCCCCCATTTTGAGTAGGCACCACTGACTGACATCTTGAATGCCGTTTCCCCCCTTATTAATGTCAATTTGCTGAGCAAATTGCAATCGGATCAGTTTTTCTTGGACGGCAGGTTCGGTGGTATTTTCGCTTGTGGTTAGTTGTCCATTCAGAAATACAGGGAGATGTGGGAAGGCTTGTCCACCTGAGCAAGATGTTTTTAAAATATGGGGTCTCGCATTTAGCCAGGCTCGTAAGGCCTAACTTACACACAGGTCTATTTTTCAATAGAAGTCACTGAGTTTTTCTGAATATTTGCTCTCTAAAAAGGTGCTTTAGGTGCAGGTCCTGCACATTAATGGACGCTGCTTCCCAGCAGTGCTATTTACAGTCATCGGAATACCAACATTTATATCTGTCTTAACTGTTTAAGCAGGATAAAGAGCCAGTTTTGATGCGATGCTGCAAAAATGCACTGCATCTCTCATCTGAGTTGCATCACATGGACGTAGTCAGCTTGCCATATTTTTTTCCCTCTCTCCCAGTTTCTTGTTTCAGTAGAACTTCCCCCATTTCCCGGCATTGGTATCACTGGTGACCCTGTGCTGTTCTCTGTTGGAGTGTCGGGATTACGCCAGCTTTTACATTCGCTGGTTAGTTCCAATTGTACGTTGGAAAAAAAGGCCTACGTTGAGGGAGGAGAGCCAAGCTACTGGAATGCCAAGACAAATGGCCGACTAGGCCAACGCGAGCATGTGGAATACATTTTTGCTGTCCGAGCTTGTTATTCCTGTGTTGTCAGTGATTGTTTGGGCTACTTAAATGGCCGATTTTCTCCTTGTTGCGTCAGTCACCTCTAGTAATTTCTCAGTCAGTCTTGAGCCCGTGACGTGCTCCGCAGGCTGAGAATAAAAAGGTCTGTAGGCTGGTGAACTTTTAAAAGAATTAGTTGAATAAAACTTTATTCTGCAGGAAATGTTAATCAAAAAAAGCCACTGGTAAAGGCCAGGATTACACATTCAATAATCCAAAGTGGGATAAACACAGGGTTTGATATTAAAGATGGCATCCACAATGACAAATCAGTTTATTTGAAGAAGATTTTGGTAAACCATGATAAGGGTTTTCCTACTTATAATAGATGGCATCTTCCCTGGAGTAATTTGAAAGATCTGCAGGCTCAGATTAAAAAGGTCTGTAGGTTGGTGAACTTTTAAAAGAGTTAGTTGAATAAAACTTTATTCTGCAGGAAATGTTAATCAAGAAAGCTACTGATTAAAGCCAGGATTACACATTCTGTAGGTTTAATAAAAATATTTAATTAAAAAGTGATAAATTTAGTGATAAATTTCCAAGCTGGGATAAACATAAAGATTTGATATTAAAGGTGGCGTCCACAATGACAAATCAGACTCTTGTTTGGAAGAAGAAGGAGAGAAGAAGATTTGGGTAAACAATGATAAAGGTTTTCCTACTCCCCTATATTAGATTGTGTGTTCCCTAGAGTAATAGGAAGGAATCCAGTCTTATTTGAAGCATTATTTGGCTAAACCTAAACTTTCTGAGACTGAATGGAGCTAGATAAGGACATAGGCTCAAGTGAAAGCTTAGTGGATTGAAAGAAAGAATTTAGTTTGAAATCCTCTAACCCTCGGTGAGTGGCAAGTACCGCATTAAAATGCATTTGCTGCCACATGAACACTCAGGGAATCCCATTGCTTCACTCGTCTGTTGTGTTTATGTAAGCACACTGCTCTAAAGATAGCTAATAGACATTCAGCACTTCATTTTTTTTCCTATCCTCATCCATCAAAATGAATTAAACTTGGCATGTCGAGCCTGCGCTATGAATTCCCATGGATTTCAGGAGAGCCCCTAACATGCTATTTTTTTCCCCTCCTCAAACACAACAGTGACAGTGATGGAGGTTTTATAATTTGTGGCAATTATTAGGTCTGCAGTCTGTAGACATGACATACTCCCGACACCTGTTTTTGTAATTCACGTTGATTTTCACTGTCACAGCCGTGGCTGAGTAGTGAGACGGCGGGGAGGAGGCAGACGGTTACATCAGCGCACCTTTCAGTCAATCACAGAGTTTCTGAAGGTGCTTAAAATGGATTTGTAGTAATGAAATGAATTTCCTACAGGTCATACGTCAAGGTTGTATCGCCTAAGAATTATGGCGCTATTATGGAAAAGAATCACATCGAAGTGTTGTGATATGTTAACTTATACGCTTGTATTTTTAGGAATATTAAATGAAATATTGTAAAAAGCTTACTTTGGCATTCTACCTCTGCTCACCACCCAAATATCACTATTTCAGGAAGTTCTTTAATACACTGTATATTTTCTCTGGAAGGAGTTTTGCAGCATCTTGCATTTTGCCCCTGAGCCACGCTGTGATTTTGACTTGGTTTTTATGTTATGCATAAATGTGTGAATATTGTTTGATCGGCAAATACTACGCACTGAATCAAGGATTCTCCTTTATCCTGAAAGCGTTTTTTCTTTTTAATTCACTTAACTGCTTTAAATTACATGTTTTCAGCCGTGTTGATTGCCGCAGGGGTGTTCTGGCGCTCGTTCACCGTGTCTCTCGCTTTGTCTCTCTGTTTCAGACATCACTCGCCACCAGGTTTTCACAGGAGGCCTTTGGGAAGCAGTACAAACAAACCATCGGCCTGGATTTCTTTCTGAAGAGAATAAGCCTTCCAGGTGAGACACCTTCGTAATCTTTTGGGAGCTCTCGGATTCAGCACGGACACGCGTGCTGCACAAGCACGTCGTGGCAGACTTATTAATTCAGTAAAATATTGAGGATATGTATTTGGCAAGATTCTACTCAGACAGACTTAAGGTTTGGATGTTTGTGTGTACGTTCCATTATCAGTGTTAAAAAGATCCAGAATATTAATTGAAAGTCTAACAAAGAGGCCTGTTGTCGTTCCACCATCACTTTCTGTCATATTTTTATTCCTCATATTTTCTGGCGCTGCTCGTATTTTCCCGTCCGACCATTTCCAGGCAGAGTTTGTTCTTCAGGTTAACTCGGGAGCTGAATGTGTCTTTTCTGGTAGCTCCTCATTGTAGAGTGTCTGCCACTTCTCAGGCTTATTCACTCTGAAAGCTCTTCTCTGCAGAGCAAACAGCACACTTTTTTTTTTTTTTTTTTAACTCCACAAGGCCAATGGACAGCTTATGTCCAAACGGGGCGAGCCTCGCTCATAATTCTGTGGGCAGCGTACAGAGTAAATACATTAACATTTTATATCCATATCGCTGATCCCCCAAGTTCAACTGATCTTTGTCCTGCACCACATAAAACATTCATGTTCTTATTTGTTTATGTTGAACCAGCAGAAATAAAGCCACACTCTGTATCCCCCTCAGATCTGTAAAATAAATGTTTATTGACTATTGCTATATTTAGACGAAAGCACTCCATTTTTACTTCCTACCATGTGAAATGGGGATTTTCAGCATTTTAAATGACATTTCTAAAACTCTGCCAAAGGCCTAAGCTTCAGAAATCTGCAAAGTGGCTCCATTCTTTCATTACTAATAAAACAACATTAAGCAAAGGGCAAATTAAGTGCTAAAAGTAAAAGTTGTGCTGATTTGTGAGTTGGCTGAAGGATTCTATTTTGATTTTGTGTCAGTTTCAGCTTATGAGACTTAGGAGAACTAAACCCCCAAAAATGTTGTGGTGGAGTCGGGATGAAAAGAGCCAACCAAAAGCACAGGCTGGGCTCGAAAAAGTCTTAATGCGAACTCGAACAAATGCTGTTAATCGTCTGACTTCTCTTTCCAGTAAGTTTCTTTCCTGAATAATCACTGATCTCTGCAGCGTTAAACTGTAACCTTTGTTTAAACACAGTGTCTGTATCACGGGGGCAGCAACAACACTGGGTCCAACGGCAGAGTTGTTAAATGGCCCATTTTCTGGGGAATTGGGTGTTGATGAGCTGATGAAGAGGAGGGTGGCTCTGCGAGCTGGGTGGTCCCAAACTTCGTTAGGACCCCCACCCTGCCTTGTATTGGAGAGGTTGTGCGGGTCTCTATGGGGCTGTAAGGGTCTTTTGCAGCGGGGGGGAGAGTAGCCTACAGCCGGCGTTGGCCCCTCTCACCATGAAGGCCCAGCTTGTCAAACTTAATGTACATTTTCCAACGCAGGGAGAGGTGAGGCGAGGCCGACTGGCACACAACAGCCTCCTCTGTGTGTGCTTTTTATAACAATACCTCTTCCAGATGTCTCTGCCAAGCCAGTGAGGTGCAGGCGGTGAAGGGGATTGACTAGAGGTGAAGTTTACTTGATAAATTCTCCAACTTTCAGACGCTGCTGCTGTCTGCATCCACTTCACGTCACACTAAGGGGCCGCTCACATGCTGCGGAAAATGCCAGCCGTACCGCTTTCATCCTTTTATCCAAGGTGCTTCGGAGGTTGCGCTACTGTTGCGCCTGCTGTTACTAAGCAACCAAAACTTGCGTGCTGCGATGACGATAGGGATTCACCGATACCGATACTGGACTGGATATCGGGCCGATACTGACCCAAATAGCTGGGGTGGGTATTGTGACAATGGGGCCGATTTATTGAATTTATTTCTATGTTTATATACTATATACATTATATACTGGAATTTCAATTCCTGTTTAAGTTTTGAACTAAAAAGTTTTACACCTGAATTCTAAAACCTGTTAATTTTGAAGATTTTTTTACCAAGTTGCTTATATACGATTTATTATTTTAACAATAAATAACAATTCCGTAAATTTTTATATATGTATTTATTCGTCACATTTACTGTTTCCAAAGTTAAAAAAAGCAATGTTTAAGTCAAACCTGATGTTTCCTTACACATAAATGAATGATCCCAGTCACTTCCACACAGTGAGGCATACAACTTATTAATTAAACACTGGTATCAGATCAGTACTAAGTATCGGCCGATACCCAAAGTCCAGGTGTTATCGGTATTAAGACGGAAAAAGTCGGATCAGTGCATCCCTATCTTAGACAGAAAGGGTGAAGCAAGTAAAATCGGTGGTACAGTTCGTAAAGCTCTGGGTAGCCTTGCACTTAAATGTTCAACTTCTCCTCCACATATTTACCATATACTGATATTTACGGAAGAAAGAAAATATATCTGCTGGCTGTGATTGGTTTTCCTTGTCACATGACATGCGGTGCGCGCTGCAGTGTTACAAAAGTTTAACTATTTTTATCTCGGAGCGCAGCATGTGTGAACGGCCCCTAACAGGACAATTATCTTATCAACATGCCCTTTTGCCTGACCTTGTTATCAGTTTTAAGGTTCATCTATTGGGGTCACAATCGCAGTTTCTACTTCTCGCCAAGCATAAGCACAAAAATGTCAGCACTGTCGAGTCAGCGTGAATCTTTGAAACATAAATATAGTGTCCAGGCCTGGTGGATGGGTGGGGATGGCTCTTTATAACACCAAGGGACCGTTATTCATCGCACTCCTCAATGTAGCTTTACATTGACACTGTATAGTCTAGATGTAGCAACTGTGAACCTCAGCGTTTCCTTCCTTCGCTTTAAAAAGGGGACTTATGAAGGGGTTGAGTCGTCCAGCCGTGTCCACAGTCTACGCTCTGCTCCCCATCGCCGCTCCAGCCCAGCGCCGGGCCCTCATCACACCAACATAAACTCCTCGCTGTCTGGTCCTCCCTCCTCCTCTTGACTTTTTTCTTTTTTTTCAACAACCCCTTTCATTTTCCAGAGGAAGAAAATATTTATTTGGATTTGGTTTTTGTGCCGGTCTTTCTCTCTCTCCCTCTCATTCACTCCTTCTTTCTCTCTCCGCAGGCATGAGGACAAGAGTCTTCTTTTCCTCTCATTTTGTGTTTAATTATTGCTATTTTCCTTAACAGCACATAATTCTCCTCACTTTCCCAACTTGGCAGGATATGGCACCATGCAAACAGCTCTTCCAGCCTAATAAGAAGTCAGATTTTTTTTCTGCCAGGGTATTGAGAATGTTTAAATTAGAGGGTAAGCGTACCTATTCATCCCCCTCAATCTTTGGGCTGGATATTCTTGGATGTGAGGTGTGGGTGACCTGCCAGGCAAAAGCGCTTAGCACGAAAGATTAATTGCTGATTTATTGTTTCCATTATGTATATCAACAACGTGGACTTTTATTATAGAAATCGCTCACCCGAAATACAGGGCTCCAGTTACACAGCTGACTCGTTATTTCCTCAGGGTTATGAGCTTTGTTAAAACAAAGTTAATGATTAAAAAGGACAAAAACATCCAGACTGGAAACCCACAAGTTGAAGCATTATCCCTTTTTGCTCTTTTTAATATGCCATTGTTAACACACAAAGGGATTTTTAAGAAAAGAAAGTGGGAACTCTGAAACATCTATGCCTACTTGTCATTTAAATGTCAGTTTGTGTCTCTTTTCTCCTCTGTAGGCAACTTGAACGTGACCCTGCAGGTGTGGGACATTGGAGGCCAAACGTTAGGAGGGAAAATGCTGGATAAATATGTATACGGAGCTCATGTAAGATTACACACTTGCACAAATTCACACTAAATCCTACTTTTTTACTCTGCCTAACAATCATATATGCATCTCTGGTTTGTGCTGCAGCTTCCTCTTCTTTTCTAAACTACTATTCCTCCAATATGAAGCAAACAGACAAACTGTCTTTGACTTCGGTGGCCTCAGGAAGGATAAGAAATGTACACGTAGAGCTACAAACCAACCACTGTAGATGCTTGTGACAAAGTAAAAGGAAGCACGGGAAGAATTAGTTTCTAGTGTTGGTGACTGTGTTCAGGCTTATTATTACAGCCTCGGCAGCTTCATTCAGAGCCGGCCACTCCCTCCCTCTGCAGCCAAATCATAATAAACTGTCATTTGGATTCACAGTGAGCGTCGCAGGTCAACAGAGCTTTAAAAATCAGTGCATCTCTACTTTTTACAGAGTTGTTACAATTTGTGATAATACTGCACACTATAGGTCAATACTAAAAATATTCAGAAACCACATTCCTACATGTACGCTTTTACTGCCCCCAAATTAGGGATGTCCCGATAACCGATACATCGGTACCAAGTCGACGCCAAAATTGTTGAAAACCGTGACGGTACTCGTTTTTTACAGTGCAGCAGGTACCCGGGATCAAGGCTTGAGACTAGCGCCGTTCTCTCATCCTGGGGACGATAGAAAATGTGTTTGTAAACTCACTATCGCACCCTATTTTTTTCCCTGATAATGCCACACTGTGAACAACAAATCTGTGTTGAAATCGGCAGGACGTTAGCTGTTAGCAGCTTGCTTGGCTAAATAACGGAGCTAACAGCTAACGTTAATGGAGGTTCCATTGAGTTAGGGTTCAGGCTTTATTCAGTAAAAAAAGATTATTGGGCGAAGGTAAATTCTAATGTCATCATGATGTGTTCACATGTAATCTTGTAAAAATGTAGTTTTTGGCGATAAACTTGAATAAATCCAGTTGTTTGAATATGTTTTCACAGCAATATAGAATAAATAATAGAGAGGGAATTATGACCTGAACTGACTGACGTGACTTCCCGAATCCCAAATTGTAAATAATTGAACTTTAAAGCAATTTAAACTGAAATTATTAAAAGTAATGCCCAGTATTTGATAGCTCATACATGCAGGAGTGAAGGAAAAATAGACTACTAATTTGATCCATTTACTCTCATTTAATGCTTATCCTGTGGAAAACTGAACAATGTGTTGACATTGTCAACGGAGCTCTCTGCAGACACTGTAATTAGTGTCGTAATAGTTTGTATATGTGTCAGCAACATCAGCGTCCACAAGTAGCCGCGTTGCTATAGACGAGTGCTATCTGTCACCTCCAGTATGTCTCTTGTTTGAAGAGGCCTACCTAAAGACCGTGTTTTGTCTCATCTGAGACCCGAACTACAGCACATCTAACATTTGTCACCATATTCTAGCTATAATGCAAGCACACTCCTGTCATGTTTGTCTATAGAAGCTAGATAAACATTAGTAGGAGGCTCCTTTCCATTCCATGAATCTACTTGGCTTTAAAATAGTGAAAGTGACATGTTTTTTTTTGCTCTAGATTGCGCCCTGATAGTGTGTACTGTATGTTAACCACGTCTGCAGCACTTCCTTTACTGTCTCTCTCCTTCACAAGCAAAAAAACCCATTTTGCTTAGTTTCTCGTCAGCGCTGTGTGGAACTTTCACACCTATTGTTGAGCACTGTGCGTCCTGTAATCAATCATGGCTGTTCGGGAGAAACTCGCAGTAATTGTCAGAGGCCCGAGCTGTCGTCACCGACCTCGCGTGTTGTGACAGTGCGTGTCCGCCGAACAAAAAGCAGCAGAAAACCCCTTCAGTCGTGTTGCATCATGCAGTAAAAGTACAGACATTTTCCCTCACGTTTAATTTCCCGCCCTTTAGAAATAGTTTAAGCAGCGATAGCAGATATTTAAACTATGTGATTATTCGTCTTGATTAATGCCAACAGCTGTTGTGTCTGTGTTTACTCTTTATGATTAATTTATGTGTCCATGTAAACAGCTCTTCTCTGGCCTCAGTGTTTGCTCAAACATGGCTCTGGTGTTGTTGCATGCGTGTCTCTGCAGTGTTGAGGATTACATAGGGAGGAGGAGAATGTCTCTAGGCAGACAGCCTTCATTCATTAGCTCAGATAGCAGATAACCAAATCTCTCCTCTATTCTGCACCAGATTCTTACAAATCTGGGAACTGTTAATGTACAAACAGAGTCTTACCTAGATCATAACATACTGAACCTCAGATTATGTGTGAGTGAGTGTGTCCCCTCCTATGTGAGTGTGTCCCCTACTCTAAGAAGAGGAGCAGTGCCACCTACTGTTCCCTTACTTCCTCAATATTACTCAAGTTGATGTGAATGAATGAAATTAAGCGGTGTACTCACCTCCAGGGAATGTAAAGGTGAGCTCTGAGGACTGTGTTGTTCCTTTCTGTTTTTCCAACGCAGGGGGTTCTCCTGGTTTACGACATCACCAACTACCAGAGCTTTGAGAATCTGGAGGATTGGTTCAGCATGCTGAAGAAGGCCAACGAGGAATCTGATATCCAGCCGGTCATCTCCCTGATCGGGAACAAAAGTGAGAATAACACAAACGTAAAACACACAAACCAAAAAAACTTAGTTGTGTCTATCAAGTTTGGAAATTTTCATTTCTACTAAGTAGCTGCAAATGAAATGAGGTTGTCTTTAGGGCTGTCAAAGTTAACGTGATAATAACGCGTTAACGCAAATTCATTTTAACGCCACTAATTTCTTTAACGCAACTTGCGATTTTTAGGTTGTAGTGGGCTCAGTTTCAAAGCTGAAGTGAAGATACTGGCATCATATGAAACAGAAAACCTAAGGAATCCATTGGTACAAAACATGTCATACTAGCTTGTTGTGAAGGAGGCTAAATAACGCTCCAAACCTGTGCTACATTTTGGCGAGGAAAAACTGTCATGGCCATTTTCAAAGTGGACTCTTAACCTCTGACCTCAAGATATGTGAATGTAAATGGGTTCTATGTGTACTCACGAGTCTCCCCATTACAGACATGCCCACTTTATGATAATCACATGCAGTTTGGGGCAAGTCATAGTCAAGTCAGCACACTGACACACTGACATCTTTTGTTGCCTGTTGGGCTGCGGTTTGCCATGTTATGATTTGAGCATATTGTTTTATGCTAAATGCAGTACCTGTGAGGGTTTCTGGACAATATCTGTCATTGTTTTGTGTTGTTAATTGATTTCCAGTAATAAATATATACATACATTTGCATAAAGTAAGCATATTTGCCCACTCCCATGTTGATAAGAGTATTAAATACCTGACAAATCTCCCTTTAAGGCACATTTTGAACAGATAAAAAATGTGTGATTAATTTGTGATTAAATATTTGAATCAATTGACAGCTCTAGCTATCTTATATTTACCGGACTGAGTTTTTCTCTATTCATTTCACCCTGACCCATTTTTCATTTTGCGTGTCTGTGTTTGTGCGTGGAGGAGTGTGTGTTTGATGGTAGCAGACGTGTTTGTTAGAGCACCAGATAACTGATCGCTGTGATAAACCAGTTGATAAGAGCGTGAGGTTTAGGAGCGATGGGAATGCTGATGTTTGTGAACTCTGGGGAGGGACTGACGATGATTTAAGATCCCCGGGCCAACGGACCTGGGGCACCGCTTATCTGTGCCCCCCCTCCCTCCCAGTCAGTACCCGTCTGGCCCCCCCGGCCCCGAGCCTGCGCTCCTGTCCCGAGTCGTTGGTTAAGGAGAGGAACTCGACGTTAACCAGACGGCTCTCCTCCTATCAGCCCGCACCCATCCACCCACCTCCAAAATAAAGAGTAATAATGATGACTCTTTTTAAACATCCCCCTGACAGATGTGGAGTCATGGCTGCCGCCGTGTTATTGTAAAGTGAGGCGTCGGTGTGTATGTGTGTAATGGTGACTGTCCACCTTCCCGGGCGATGATGAACGGTCAGCAGAGTGGTGCCTGCACACAGGAAGTTCTCGCTAATGTTACTCGACGGGGACCATAGGTCACGGTTTAATTCGCCTGTCTAGAGCAGATTCTCTCGTCTTCGCATCCGTTGCATCTCCTAATGCCCCGGCTTTAACGGCGGGCGCCTCTGTATTTAGGCTAGGGTTTTTTGGGTGTATGGGTGAGTGTGTGTACTGTAATATTAAAGTAGTGTTCATCCCGCTGTCAGGCTCCTCACCCCCTCACTCGCACACTCATTCTCCCCCTAATGGCTCTATCGCTGAGAATGGCCCATGTGTGTTTTTTTCTGCTCCTACAGGCTGAAAAAAAGAAAAACAAAATCCCACACAGATTGCCCCGCTAGGAGCAATCAATTACCTAGCGAGACTTTATGAATCCCTGAACCCTCCCATGGACTCCTTTTTTTTCAGGGAGCTTGAAGAGAGTTAGTCTAGCTATCTAGCTGGAAATGTCCACACCTACATTTTTTGTTTTACTTTTTCCATCTCCCCACCCTATCTGAGTTTCTAACCTTTTTAAGTATTGTAGCATTTTTGTTTTTTCTAAAAAATGAATACTTGGCACACATGAACAATAAGCTGAATATGTGCATACACAGCATTCTTCTGGGAGCGGAGTTTACATTTCTTTTAAATGGTTCCCATGATGATGGACCGAGTGAGGCAACATGTTTGTGACAACCGAAATAGAAGTACAGACATAACAAGGAGCTTGTAAAAACACTACAGATTTATGTCTCTGTGAGGGCTCGTCTTAGGGGACATTTTTAGTGTTTCCACTTAGATAAACCTAAGGTGAGTAGTAGTACTTACTTTAGTTGCTGGTTAGAGCAGAAAGAGTTACACATATGCAGCTGAAAAGACCTGTTACAGTATTAAAATTTAAGTGTTCTTTTTAACATAAGTCAACACGGAGGCTATAATCAAATGTGACTCTGTTTGGCTTATTAACAGTACATGTGCTACCGTATACGCTGAGTTTAAATTTCCTGAATTACCCCGTGCCTGCCTTCTAGTTTAATTTGAACACTGTCTTCTTTACCCGCTGTACGGTAATTGAGCCTATGGACCAGACTGGTTCATTAATGATGCTGTCCCCTCCTCTCCTCGCCCTGGCCTGACTGCCCTCCTGTGCCATGTCACCGCCGGGGAACAACCCTCCCTTTCTTCGGCGTAGCATGGCCGGCTGGGGTTAAGTGTGCTTGTTAAGCGGCGGTACGCTGCACCCCCATGCCCCTCTACATGCTGCCCAGAGCCTTGTTTCAAATAATGGCACCACTTGTAACAATTCAGAGAGGAAGCCAATGAAATGTTTTATTGAGAGCACACACAACGTGCACGCAATTATTTATGCAAGTGCATGCACATAGACTCTCACAGAGAAACGTGCACTCGGGCAAAGCGACACACTTGTGGAGTTTCTGGGAACACACGCGTAATGGAAGAATGCTAAGCTCTTGGTCTGTCTAAACATACTATAACTGTTTATTACAGCACAGCCCAGTGTAACGCCGTATGGTACACAGGAACCTCTCAAGAGAAATGTTGGCTTGTTGCGCAGTCATCTACTCCACCGCTCGAGTGTTTCATTTTTAGTAGACTTATAAGTGCTGTGTGTTTTGAGAGGGCTCCAAACGATAAATTTTGCTGCTCTTTGCTTAACAACAGCTGCATTTGGCCGGTGACTGTTTGCCTTTTAGATCAGAGATTGTCTGATATAAAAACATGGCGGACTGTTAGCTGTCCTAATCCATATTTTGCATCTTTTTGTGTGTGCGATAATAACGCGATAATAACGCAAATTTGTTTTAATGCCACGCATTAACGCAACTTGTGATTTTCAGGTTGTAGCGGGCTCAGTTTTAATGCTAAAAGCTGAAGATACTGGCATCATATGAAACTAGAAAAACCTAAAGAATCCATTGGTACCAATCACGTCGTACTAGCTTGTTGCGAAGGAGACTAAATAACGCTCCAAACTTACGCAAAATTTTGGCGAGGAAAAACTGGTATGGCCATTTTCAAAGGGGTCCTTTGACCTCTGACCTCAAGATATGTGAATGAAAATGGGTTCTCTGGGTACCCACGAGTCTCCCCTTTACAGACATGCCCACTTTATGATAATCACATGCAGTTTGGGGCACGTCATAGTCAAGTCAGCAAACTGACACACTGACAGCTGTTGTTGTCTGTTGGGCTGCAGTTTGCCATGTTATGATTTGAGCATATTTCTTTATGCTAAATGCAGTACCTGTGAGGGTTTCTGGACAATATTTGTCATTGTTTTGTGGTGTTAATTGATTTCCAATAATAAATATATACATATATTTGCAAAAAGCAGCGTATTTGCCCACTCCCATGTTGATAAGAGTATTAAATACTTGACAAATCTCCCTTTTTTTAACAGATAAAAAATGTGTGATTAATTTGTGATTAATCACGATTAACTATTAACTATTAACTATTAACTATTAACGCCAGCACTAGTTGTAACATACACATGTTCTCATTGAATGGGACCATCAGCATTTTAAAATGGCTTATGTTACTGTTTGAAATTAGTGCACATATTTCTTTGTAGACATTAAGCCTGTGTCGTTTATCAAACCAATTTGTTTTTATTAAGTGGGGATCACAGGACCCCTGCTCGCTCCCCACCCATCACCCTGCCCATTGCTAGCCAGCGCTCTCTCCCTCAGGAACTCTGGAGCATCCATCATGGACTTGTACAGCCCTTATTTGGGTGACTTAAATGGGTTCAGTTCTCTTAACCCCTCCTCATCACTCATGGCTTTTTGCTCAGAGGTTCTAACACTGTTCACTGCAGATCCACTCAGGCCTGCCATGGGAAACGTTCCCTTCTGCAGGGAGATAAGGTCCCCGCATGGAGAGAATTTGTACTTACCTGCCTCTCTCTTTTGCTCTGTTTCTTTTCCCCCCTTTCTAAGTCCCTATCTTGCGCCATCTCTCTCACACACACACACTTGCCATTCATTTTCATCCCTGTGCAAACATTAACTCTTTCAATCACACACTTAGACCTACTCTTTAACGCTTATCTCTCACATGTGTAGACCAACACTTCTGCTGTAGCTGCCTTCGCTTACAGTAATGTCTTTTCATTGGCTCCGTGTCTCTGTTGTGTTAAACAACATGCATGTTTGCTTTCTGCACGCTACGGCAGATCTCGCCGCATACCGTAACCCGTCGCACTTCACTCTCCCCAGTTTTCCATCCAGCCATGTGAAAGCTAAAGCGAAACACGGATCTCCCCTAACTCTCGAGAAGCATGTCCTTGCCACCAACATTGTTGGTCTTGAGTTGTTTGCCATCTTGGCAAGGCCTCAGGTGGAGTTGAAGCCTCCCCCCCTCCCCAGCTCTCTCACCCCCGTCACCTCCCTGCCCCTGTAAAGCTGCCACAGTTCCTGTCTGTTCAGTGCAGGCCTGCACATTTCTTAATAGAGAGATGCTCAGAAGTCCAGGAGCGCAGAGGAGCTCAATGCGCTTCTGTTTTTGGTTTAGCTCAAAAATGTTTTTCCTGGCTCAACCCACTCGTACTTAGGTCCTCTTACAACAAACTAAAAGGTCCTAATTGCCCCCAAGGGAAAGGTTTAGCCACAATAGACATGTGGTGGGACAAAAGCCCAGTGCTCTTACCCCGGCACCCTCGCCCCTCCCCAGAAAGAAGGGATGAACACGTCAGCAGTGTCTGTTTTGCACTGTGGGTAGCGCAACCACAGGTCCGACACTGTAAAACATTATATATACAATGTATAGACCTAGTACGGCATGGTGTATGGCTCGGTAAAGATCAGGAATGTTTACAGTTTACACCAAATCCAGTGTTTCCTGTTTCTCTTCACATTTTATTAAAAGGTAAAGGGTCAGAACAGACATGTGTATCAAATTGTCTCAGTAACCGCACCGACTGTAGCCTGCTGTCTCTCTGCAAGTCTGGAAAAGATGGGAAATAGAGGGTCAGGTTACGAGGATACGAAGGGATGAATGAAGAATTACAGCTGTATTACGCTGCGGCTGATAAGTCGGTGTAAAATCACAGCAGCAGATGCTGACACGTGTGTCCGGCTGTGATGAAGAAATACTTTGTAGGGTTTGTTTAAGCCTACTCAGGTGGCTGATAGGTGGTCTTTTCCACACAGAGCAATGCAACGAGTGCCAATCTGGTGCTCCTGGCTAAATGAACCAAATGCTAAGATTTAATTGTTGTACTGTCTGACCCAGCTCTGGTCCCTCCGCTCATCTCTCTCGACTCTCATGCCTGTCGAAACATGGAAAGTCCTCATTCATTTTAGCCATCCATAAAGCAAATATTGTTGCACATGCAGTAGATGATCAGTCTTCGCATACCTTCTTGTGTGGTAAGTCATGGGCCATTTGAGTTGCACAGCAGAGCTTAGCCACCTGACCTGAGAGCAGCCTGGAATCCTCATCACGCTCAGGCTTTACTTTATTTCTCTGCTTCACAACATTGATATGGAGGAATTCCTGGAAGGGGCCTTGCTGACACGGGGTTGGGTAAATAACCGATTGATCTGGATCCACAGGCATATTTTATAAACGTATGTGAAATATCAACATAGCTTTTTTTGCTAAATCTACTTTTTTGTGGTGTGAAATGCTACATCGCTGCACTGCGTACTTCTCCTGCTTCAGGTTTTTAACTTGTTCGATGTTTGCTCAGGCAGTCGTGAGCAGAACTCACTTTCCATGTTACAGTTCACTGCTTGAAGTTGAATATGTAGGGCCGATCCAACGCATCATTGCTCATATGAAGACTTTATAATTATGAATAGACTTATAATGATGCGATGCGTACAATTACGAAGGCTCCCCAGTGCTCCGTATAATTATTATAGCTCATAGTTACGCTGCCGGCTCACAGAGGCATGTATTACTGCTCGCCCATAAAAGTCCACTTAGTTTAACAGCGACAGGAGAGCTCAGAGGACATGGCCAGTGAAACCCAGGGCAGCGTCTTGTGCGGTCGGCTCAGAGCCGGGCCTTTTGTTCACTTTTCACGAGTCCTGGGAGCCCGTTAACCCGGGCTGCGAGGCCCTCGGCCCCATGTTTTACTGTAGCAGTGACAGCCCGGCACTCTGGCTCTATCCCCGCCTGCAGAGCTACTGCTGGACACTCTCTATTTTACATCCCCTGTCCGGAGAGGAAGCCCACATTGTTTTACTAGTCGCTGCAGAGTATCTGATTATGTTTTAAAGTGTGAACGCACGTGTGCGTATACGAGCGTGTGTGTCTGCACATCGTTTCATGAAGAACGATCAAATGACAAGATGAGCTGTGATCAATGAGCTGTCGACAGAACACTTCTGACCTAGTGGAAAGCGAGTCCCCCGACGGTCCCGGCCCGTTTCAGGCCACCGGGGCAGGGGCGCCGCCGCACAAAGAGCGCTCTGTCTCTGTCAGGAGTCCCTCGAGGACCGCTGCACGGGCCCGCTCACCTCCACAACACCAGGCTACTAACAGCACTTCATCTGTCTGTCCTCACCCAGAAAAGTCATGATAATATTATTAGGTAACCATCAAGCTCTAATATACCGATAATTATCTCTAATTATTCCACAGCGAGTTTAATTCTCTTAAATGTAGTTATATAACGTCCAAAGTCATTAATAGCTGTATAGAATTGGCTACAGATTGATGTAATATTGCACAACTGTACCAATGCAGGAATTATGATTTCCTCAATTTCAAGAATCTGTTGAAGCCAAATTTAATATTAAAATAATTTTCAGTTTCAGGTACTTAAATTTAGATGTACCAGTCCTCATAAAATAAACATAGCCTACTGTAAACAATACCTACGCTGTTCAGGTCTAATGAAATGTGCAAAAGTTACTTGACTACTGAATGACTGCATTTAAGAGTAAAGATAACAACAATTTCTGTGACACTACTTTTTTTCTTAAGAAAAAAAAAGAAACTAGGAACTAGCCAGCACTTTTTTTGAAGGGGAAAGTAGTTATTGTTTACATTTACAGTATGGTGTGCATGTTTATAATTCAAGTACAGACCTATCACGGCCTTCATATTTCAAAACACTGTTTTTATGAGCTCTCACCAAGTCATGTAAACCAGTTGGACCCAATCATTTAAATGCTTCACATAAATTCCACTAGTCTTTTTATTTTTATTAGCCACTGGGTGTTGTGAAAGTTAAATCAACGTCTAATTCAATCAGACATCACCCAGAATGATTCATTATACTTTTACTGACTTTTTAAGGTAGTAAAGGTTTCCCCGTATCTTGTACCAGAAAATTTAAGGGTAAATAAAATGTCACATGCAATTTGAGACTTCAGACTTGTGAGGGAAAATTATTCTGCTGCTTTTCCAGACTCATGCAGTTTAATATTAACTTATGATAAAGTGTCTAAGTGTCCACTGACTTACTGTTTTTTTTGTAGCATTTTTTTAGTAGTTCAGGTTGGTGGTGGCGAGATATATGGCATTATTTTGTAAGACAACTTACTAACCACTCTGAGTTACTCAGCATTTTTGACTGAATGCTTCACTGTAATGCAGGCGACCTGAACCTTAAAGTTACCCGGTAGAGTTTATGACCACTAGTGGCGCTGGTGAGCATTGTTTTGACGTACGGGTCATTGTATTGTTTGTATTTTGTGCTTTACTAGCACACACGCATGAGAATGCATAGTAGTGCCACAAACTCAGGGGCAACATGAGGGTGGTGTTACTTTATATCAAGGGTTGGTTACCTTAAGAGGTAGCAGTAAGCTAACAAAGGCAGAGGGCTGCGAACAGTGCAGGTTTTGGAAAACCAAAATAGAAGTATCCACCTGAAAATAAGCATAGCATTTTAAAGAGGACCTATTCCTCTTTAAAATACACTGTCAATGCAAAACAGTTGTATTCATACCTCAGCCGTCAAGTCATATCAATGTTATAACTTCCCGCTGAGTTTGCAAGGGAGACTTGGCCAAGACAGTACAAAACCGGCCAACAGATAATACGCTGACTAAAATGAGCTAAGAATAGACACAAGTAATAAAGCAGATATTTACTGTGCCATAGAATATACAATAGTCTTGAAACCAGCCAGAGATATACAATTTCTCAATTTAAATTCCTTTTACAGACTACTGTATTTACTGGGGCAGAAAACACAAA
Organism: Sebastes fasciatus; assembly: GCF_043250625.1. Classification (NCBI taxonomy): domain Eukaryota; kingdom Metazoa; phylum Chordata; class Actinopteri; order Perciformes; family Sebastidae; genus Sebastes; species Sebastes fasciatus. Next base: position 28,792,744 of record NC_133804.1, read on the forward strand.
GATCTTCTTTCCCATCTTAGACTACATTAGGGATAGATAGCAGAATATGTCTTGTGATATGAGATAATGATTCCAAGATGAACTCCAACATGCGCGGACATTGTGCTGATGCATTCATGTTAGTAACCAGGACTCTTCAGTACGTATAAGCACTGTTAGTCACGGTTCTTATGTTATTTAACTTTAAAGGTGAAGCAGTAGAGACTCATAAAGCCCCATTGAACGTCAGAGCTGCAGAAAAGTTCTGGGATGTTTTTAAACTTCGCGGTGCCAAGTGAACAATTTGCTCAGACAGTTGTAAGTCATTCGATTAGGAGTTGGACCTGGTTTGATAATCCCTGCCCTCACTATACAGTCTGAATTGTTTCATGTTCGTCATTGAGGGGAAACTGAGGCGAACCCTCTTAACAGGGTCTTAAAGGCACAGTGTGAGGTAATGTTGGAAGTGATAGGTCCTCCCCTGGGGTTGATTAGGCTCAACCCTGTAACTTTCACTTAATGTGATATGACCCCTCAGAGCCTACGTCTCTGACAACACACACACACACACACACACACACACACACACACACACACACATACACACGCCCCAGCATTACTACCACACACAGACACATAGACACACACACACACGGTTCACACATTCCACCCTCAGCCCTCATACAACTGCTGTTTAGTTTAAAACGAGGCCGCCGGCAATTAACTGTGTTATGTCAAGCCCATTCTCTGGCTGTTGCTCGCTGGGTAAACTGTTCCAATTGGTCCCCAGCAGCTGACTCGGTAGAACAGTAAGTAGGTGTCTCTGTTATCACAGCATGGTTTTAAAAAGCCCACTGAGGATCACACAGTGCAGTGTAGGGTTTCGAGCTGGTTAGCCAACACGGAGCTATTAGCTTTTTGTTTTGCCTTGGCAACGTGTGTTGGTGAACTGTGAAGGAAAAATCCATCCTTGAGTTCTCACATCGTCCACATTTGGCCCGTTACGGTGTCAATGAGAATAACAATAGAGTGTGTCTGGAAATGCAAGGTGCATTGCCAGTAACCTTTTGGTGTGAATTTTCCCCTTTTAAAGTGAGTATGTGTGTGTGTAACTTTTTAAAGAAGTAATAAAAGAAATCTTGAAATGAAAACTTGTATTCAACAATAAAACCAGTAGCTTAAGGTGGCCAGTGTTAGCTATTAGCTAATGTCAGCAGCATTACCCAGTAATTATCACGTGTTGCCACAATGGCAGTTGTTTAGAAAAAGTTATGAAACAGGTCTGTTACTTTACCTCACTTGCCTAATTGACAATTATGGGATGAAAGAGTCATAAACTCAGCAAATGGACTTATTAATATCAGTTAAAAAGCTATATCTAGCTAAAGTTTGCTAACATTAGCCACCATAAGCTGCTCGTTATACCAGACCAAGTAAGGCTGCATTCACACCAAATCAGGCGTTGTAGCGTTTAGCACAGGGTTGTGCGGCAGTGTGACGGTGTCACTTTATGGCCCATTAACACCAAGAGACTGTACGACAATTGACATCTTTTTCCCTTATGGATGGGTTGTACAGCTCTGGATCGGCGGATACGTGATTGGCCACCGCAGCGTGACATCAACAACATTGCTGTTGTTTTTGTCATGATACGCAAATATTACGTGGTGAAAAAGCGATGTAATTTTTTTCCAGAACAAGGATCAAGATATCGTACTGCAAGTAAAGGCATCAACCAACGGATTGAGTTGAGTCTATATTTAAGAATTATAAAAGTCCGAAGCGGGACGGCACACTTTATCACTCCTTTCAACCTTGTCAAAGGCAGCGCAGACTAGATCCACTCCTTCTGTTCTTACCTTTCACAATAAAAGCCCTAGACATATAATATTCACAGGCGAGTACTTCACATTTTGTGTCATTTATTCATCACGCCCCCGGTGTGTAAAGGCCTTAAGGCTGTAGCACAAATCATCACTGGTGAACTAAACAACAGTGCGTTTCCATTTTTAAGAGGAAGAATGTGTTATCTCTTCTTTCAAAAGTACATTTACATGCACATTAGTGTCCCAGTTTTAATCTTATTTGGGATTTGACATGTACATGGAACATCATGAACCTGGTTAACCAGTACCCAGGTTTCTGATCATGTGTGTGCAGATGTGTCTTGATTCCTCAACATCTCAGCAAACTCTTTTCTCTACCAAGAGAAACCTGGATAAACCAGGTTAAGGCTGTATCTAGGTTTCTGAAACCAGGATATGATGTTTACATGCGCAACACATAACTGAGATACTCCAAAAAGTCACTTAGTCCAATAATGATGTTGTTAATTTACTGTTAATGGTTTTTCAGTTATTTAATGTCAGTCAGTGGCAGTTGATGCTTCTTCTTTTCAGGGAATGTGATATAGCAACAGTATTGGTTTAAAAGCATGCTCTGGGCAGATTCTTCCAACCAAAGTCCAACATCCTTACTAATTTCAAGTTCTTGGTGACTCCCTCCAAGTCTGTCTGGTTTCAGGATAATCAGGTCTGCCAGTGAGCGGATTCTTTCCATGAAGGAGCTGAGCTGACATCCCCACAGACACTAACTTGTGGAGAGGAACATCCATATTTTCTTCTCATTTGGTTGTGTTCCCGTTCATGTAATAGGTCACCACAATAACAAACCAGCTATTTACGGTAAAAGCCTAATTTATCCGCCAGATATTAATCTCCAACTGTTGTCTTGTAAATTCACCGCAATGACAGGCAGACCTTTTAAATAAACACTGATGGTGACCAGAGCGAGGGAGGGCCATCGCTCTGGACGAGTGATGATCCCCTCCGCTATCTCTACGCGCTCGGAGGCCTAAACAGTTTATTTCGTGTTTGCAGTCACTTCCTAGGGGTTGTTAAGCTGATGTACAGTTTGACAGAAACGGAGGGAAACCAGATCATCGGAGGAAGATTGTTTTGACCTGATAAGTAGAAATGGGTACATTAGGGAGAAAAATGGAGCAAAACACTAAAACTGTGGGATTAGTCTTGTATTCGGTTTACTCAGACAGATTCCACATGCTGAGAAACATCTTTTGAGTGAGAATGTGGGCCCACCAACAGTATCAGTTTGTGGCTATAAGGAGCTACATAGTTGTTCATTAATAATATACTGTACCAAGAACACACAAAACTGAGGATTGTCTTGTTATGCATATTGGTGTCCTTATCCATTAGAATATAAGTTAACAAAGAAACCTTACCACAAGGTTCATTTAGTGGACGTTCTGGGTCTTTTGCTTCATATCATCTGATCTTAAAGTTTTCCCAGTTGTCATGGGATTGTAGATTATTTTTTCTGAGCACTTAAACCTCAAAGTGCAGAAAGAAAATGGAAATTTGAACATCTACGAATCTATGACAAATGGCCAGGGACTAAATCTGCAGCTGCTACACATCAAATCACACTTCATTTAATATTGACTCTTCAACTGACAGTTCAAATACTTCAACTGATGTTTCAGCTGCTGTCACTGCTTACATAACAACTGACAATTATTTACACTGCACACACTTAAACTATCTCCGGCTCAACTTTAACTGAAATCAACTAAATTAACTGAAACTGAAAGGCCGTCATCGTTTACACTACAATAGAGATTTCCACTAGGGTTAGGCGATTAGAAGAATATAAAGGCTATTGGCTGAGTACATCACTGGTTGTTTTTATTTTGGGCGATGTTTGTCATTTTATTTTGCTAATTTAAAGGTCCGCCTCCGAAGAATGAGAGCTACTCAGCCACTGCTCAGCGAGCATAGAGAGAGAAAGCGAGGGAAAACAGCGTGCCGATTCGTCATATTTTCACATCTAACCGCAAAATAAGGGTTTATTTCAACTGAACCACAGTTGGTGATTGTTGGAAAGACTAACAAAGATGTTTTTGGTGGGTTTTCTTTTGTTTCTGTCGTGTTTGAATGAAGTGTGTTTTAAGTCTCGAGGGAGACTTGAAAGATGTAACCAACCCATTTTGGGAAAGTTATGTATTATGTTCAAAATCAATAAATGTGTGATAGAAAAAAAAGTAGGTTTTAAGATGCTCTGCCTCTAGAACAGGGGGGGGGGGGGAGGTTCGCGCCGCGCCGCACACACACACCTGCGCAAATATATAGGCAATCGCCGGTTGTTCGGCTGACGATGGCCGCTTCAAAAATTTTAACATAATATTAACAGTAAACTTGTCTACAGAGTTTGCATCATAAGCAAAATTACATTTTCCTCCGCTGTTTTTTTAAAATTTTATTTTCCCCCTTGGCCTAATTCGCAATTTCCCCTCCCCTTGATGCACACACCCACAGGCAGGATTCACTACACCTTTTTAACTTACAGTAACGTGCCTTCCTCAGCTCCTGAGCTCACCATGTTAATGTTGGCTAATCTGACTGTGACACATGATTGATAACCTTTCCCAAGTGTGCAGGATCCAAAGGATTAGCAGTGTTTACTTCTAGTAGCATGCTGGGTACCTCCGCTGTTAATGACTGGAATTAATAACCTGCTGACGCCTATGAGACAGCTCTGTTTATGTACGGGCCGAGACATGACAGTCTGCCCTGGACACTGAGTAGTTGTAAAAGTGTCTGCCCTTGCCCAGAAAGGTTTGTGTTTATATGTCACTTATGACGATATGATGATGGTAATATTCGTTTTAGTCTAAAATTATTCTTTTTTTTTGTTGCTGTGGATTGGCCTTTAACTTTTTTGGGTCATATGACTTACTGAGATATTAATAATACAGGATTAGTGCACTGTTTACATTTCTTGCTCGCTATGTATCTGTCTCTCTCTTTCTCTGCTTCTGGCTTTATCCTCCCTCCCACACACACACACACACACACACACACACACACACACACACACACACACACACACACACACACACACACACACACACACACACACACACACACACACACACACACACACACACACACACACACACACACACACACACACACACACTAAGGGGCATGAGAACGGGGTAAATCCTTGACAACTTCAATGAAACCTCACACAAAGAGTAAAACTCGGGGGGACTAGAGAAATGCAACACCGTACAGTAGCCTGACCTCCTCCAGCTACCATAGACACGCATGCACCAGATACCGGGCGTGGCTGCCTTTCTGCACAAAGCCAGAAATAAAGAGCGAAGCTATTGCTTTCAGCAGCAAGACCCCCAGGTGACCTTCCTCGTCGACCCCAGCATGACCCCATAGTGAGGAAGGAGAGAAGCACGGCGCCCGGTATCACTGCACAGGAGTCGAATGCACATCACAATAGCTAAAAAGGAAGGCGCTGTCATTGTGTCCTCTCAGTAAATCAGCGTGGAAGTGACAGTCCCAGTTCCCGGGCCTGCGTGCCCACCTTAAAGGCCCGACACACTCATAAGTCAAACTGTTTTCTCCCTCTATGCTCTCACTGTGAGTGTAGCCTGAAGACTTCGGTCATCCACGTATTGTTTCTTAAGCATTTCTCCACAGTTGGGCTGGTTTGTCTGTTTCGGGTCAAATAGAGGTTCATGGCTTCGGGGTTCAACTGTACTAGGCTGACACCGAGGAATGTGTCACATCAAGCTTTAGTACCAGCTGGGAAAGGACGCTCGGGGCCACTGAATTGATCAATTCCACTCGCAAATGACTCCCTTCATAAATTAAAATATAAAACTAGCAGCTGCGTTTGAAAGCAACATAACAATTGAATTATGCTTTGTTTTCACGTGCCTATTCTTTTACACTAGGCAGATCCCACTCCATCTTAACGCGAGTGTAAACAGTTATCTTTTCTGTTTACGTCCAGATACGTGACGGTTAACCCTGCCAGAGTGCTGTATAACCACCTTATAAATCTACCTATCTTTTGTACGTTTTCTCACGTGTCACGCTGTGTTTCGTCCACAGTCGACCTGGAGCACATGAGGACAGTGAAGGCTGATAAACACCAGCGTTTCTGCCAAGAGAACAGCCTCATCAGTCAGTTTGTATCGGCCAAGACCGGGGACTCGGTAAGTGCCAGCCGATTCAATAAGTCACAATAAAAATGTGGAGTACTGAGTGACTTAAATAACACTTAACTTGCCCTGTTTTTTCTTGTTCTCTCTTTCTCCAGGTGTACCTTTGTTTCCAGAGAGTGGCAGCTGAGATTCTTGGTGTGAAGCTAAACAAAGCAGAAATAGAGCAGTCCCAGGTGAGCCATAATGGCATCAAGGTATTTCTCGCACTTGTCAGCTCTATGCAGCTGTCTCTTAAGCCACATTTTAAATGGCTTATTTGCTCATAACTAGAAACAAAAATGTGCACTTTTTTTCTCTGCTTTGCACTCAGCCACTGCTGAGAGATCACTGTTCTTAAATGCAGTGCTTGAAGTGGAAAAAAATAAGTGCCAGTACTCTCTTATTCACATGTTGCTGTGTGTATCGGCCGGTATCAGCAATCTGTTGCGACTTATTCCTATTTATTCATTATTTCTTTAAGCATGTTATACTGTGTCAGTCAAAATCAGCTGCGGTTTTATAGCTATTATTATTGTATCTTCTATAGTAGGCCTACAATACTCCAATAATATTCCAACTGGAACATTATAGGTCTCAGGTGGTGTGTTAATAGTGTTTTCCTGTGTTATTTGTAGTCTATAGTAGGGTGTCACTCAGGTTTTAGGAGCAGTATCCCAGTCAGGATGCTCCTACATATTATACAGAGACAAACTGAATTTCAACAGTGATTAAAAGATACTAGGAAATATTGGGTTTGGGTGTCCTCCCCCAAGAAAATTGTAAGGTTTTTGATTTAAAACTATGCAATTTTACACCATTTTGGACCATAATTATTACTAGTTAAATGATTGATTTATTATTTACACATATCACAGCCTTCAGAAAACTCTTAAATAATGTTTCATTAATTATATTTGTTCACAAATAAAAAAAAGTTATGACGAACAGTTCACTATAATTATTTTACAAAAAGAACGTGAACATTGTGTTGATAAATTACAGCACCCTCGTTCTCCTCCCCCTCTCCCCCATGCTGTGTGTTGGCTCGTCCAGATGCTCTCCACATAGTTTTTAATGTTCATACGGTTTATGAGGTGCTGCGCAAATACGCTGCATCTGCGCTGTTAGGAATCGCCATCATGAATCTCCCAGAGAACCTGATATGGAGATGGCAGAAAAGAGCAGCGGCAGCTTGTGAGAAGTGCCGGTGCCGAAGGAAAAGTCACGGTAGTGCCGGTAATGCGTACCTGTGACTACTGGCCCACTTCGAGCACTGCCTGAATGTGTAATCGGTTGGTAAAAGAGTGAAAGTAGCTGGTGATATTTCCGGGTTCCTCTCTCCTAGCATTACGTGTAATGTCATGCCTGAACTTAAGGGAGGTCACAGTGAGTGTGTTAGGTCAGTGGAGGTCGCCACACACTGTAAAGGACCTTTTGTTGCGTAAACATGAGTTTGCTACGTCTGCCTCCGGTGATGAGCTACCTGCCACTGACACTGGCCATCTGTAAATAGACCCACATTGACCACATTAACGCGTGAAGTCGGAGGTTAAAGGTAGGCTGTCGTAGGGGTGAGGGGGTCAGGATTGGCTGTCTGATTTATTTGGTTTATCTCCCACCGTTTTGGGGCTGAAACAGCGTCTCAGCTTGCCAGCCAGGCCGAGGTGCCCGATGGTGGCAGCTGTAGGATTTACAAGGTCACCTCCCACAGAAGCATTAATCCTGGGTCTGATATGACCGGCTGGAGCCACACTGGCTGGGTAGTGGTTGATGAGCCTGGGGGCTACAGAGAGGTCAGGACCCCCAGAGAAGGGAGAGCATGTAAGGGAAGGACCGGCCAAATTCTCAAGCCTCTCTCCCATCACCAACACGGCTGCTGACTAACTGAGAATGACCATCGGCTAATGGAGCTGTCCATCTACTTTCTGCTTCCTCCCCTCCCTTGATAGCTCTGTCAATAAAGCAAAGTGCTTTAATCCAGCTAATCAAGCAGGGTGAGTGGCCAAACCCAATGTGATCCTCATGGAAAAAGGCTAGTTGACAGAAACACACAAAACCTGACAGTGTGAAGTGTTTTTTTCTAAGATCCAAATGTATATATGTAAACTTCTGATGCATGGCCATAGCTCATAGCAGAATAAGGAAGAAAAAATACTTTTTTGTGTTTCAGCTAAAGTGTCTAAATGGAGTCTAAAATACATATGACATCAAGACTGAGTGTATAATACCTACATATTTGTAAAACAGCCAGCAGTATTTAATTTTCAGGAATGTGTGAGAGACTTAATTGCTTTCTTATCCTCATCAATATATTTTTGTCAACAGTAGTAGTTCTACAAAAAAAATCATAAAAGTCAAAAAGTCATAAAAAAAGTGAAATAGTTTCCAGAAATCTTTAACATAAGGACACCAGGGCATTACAGCAATGTTGCAAAACTGTGAGGTTATGCTGAATTCTGGTTTTACCACATTTTGAACTCCTTCAATACGTACTGAATGTCTGCTGGTTTGGGGTCAACCAAGTATTACATTATCGTTTAATCTAACTATTATTTTATCAATCAATTAGTCGCTTGGCCTGTAAAATGTCAGATAATAGTAAACAATTATATAAAACATAGAAAAGCAGCAAAATCCTCATATTTAGGAAGCTGGAACCCGGGAATATTTGGCATTCTTAAAATATTTGCAGACCAAATTTCTGTTTATTGACTAATAGATGAATTGATTAATTGTTTTAGTTCCAGTTTTTCTAGTTTCTAGAGCTGCAACAATTAATTGATTAGTAGTCAACTATTAAATGAATCGCCACCTATTTTGATAATCAATTAATCAGTTTGAGTCATTTTTTAAGAAAAAAAAGTCAAAATTCTCTGATTCTAGCTTCTTAAATACTTTACTCCGGTAAACTACTACGGTAAACTAAATCTCGTTGAGTTGTGGATTTTTTCTGACAATTTCACACACTAATCGATTAATTGACAATGAAAATAATCGTTAGTTGCAGCCCTACTATTTCCCTTATCCCTAATCCTTAAAAAGACAGTATAATACAGTGTCGGAGATGACAGTGAGTTAGTGTGGTGGATATAGGGTTGAGGCTCAGAGCAGGTCATGGCTCTGGGTCTAGCCGTGGGGCCAGCGAAGCCTCATTATCAGCTGTCAGCCTCAGAGAGCTGAACACGAGGGTCACAACCCCTGACAGTATTATATCTGCCTGGCAGCCCTCTCCGTCATGGTCCTCTGTCTGTTGGATCAGATAGCGAGGCCACGGATCACTCACCGACTCTGACACCGGGCTTCGGCAGCTCGTTAATCAGACAGCCAACCAGGGCCTGCTATTCAGCCATGTGGTCTGCAGCCAGTTGCACTATTAAGATCACATGTAAGTTCATTGAACTTGAAGCTTATGTTTTCCTAAAATTCAACAGCTGCCACTTATAGCTTCAAAATGCTCCATTAGGTGTAAATATTTCCATAAAATAGTTCGAGACATCACAGATTGGTCAGAAAGATGGGATGGAGTGGTTGGAGGACCCAGAGGAACAAATACAGCTCGGTTTATGTTGGCAATATAAAATTAAATCACCGTACCAATGAGAAATTACTGATGACTTGCATTTTCCACACTGTTTATGATCAGGGGTTTACATCAGGCATAACTTCACTTTTATTTCATTTTTCTTCATGGCTTGTCATAGGAAAGCTACATACTATCAAATGTGAACAATTTACGGTAGTGCAAAAATCGTCAGAAAATCAAACTCCAACAATTTTGACAAATCTAATAATCTTTTAAAATATATATCAAGCAAAAATACCAATTTTCTGGTTTCTGCTTGCAAAATCTTAAATTCTTTATGTAATAAACTGATTATCTATCTTAGTTCTGGACTGTTGCTTGGACGTCACATTGGGCTCTGGGAAATTAATCATGATTTTTCTTGATTTTATCGGCTAAATGATAAATTTAAAAGAAAAAAAATCAACAGATTAAACAATAATGAAAATAATTGTTAATTACAGCCCTGCTTTTAGTTTATTCCTTTTTTTGCCTGAGTTAAATGTGAGATTTTTAGGGTCAAAGTTTAAATTAAAGTCAGTTATTCTGGCTTAAAGATGGATTTTTTTTCACAATTTACACTCGTTATGTTCCAAATCTCATACTTTTTCTTTTTACTTTTATTACATACTGCAGCTGCCCTTACAAAGTGCGTACTGTTGTATTCAGTATGCATACAATTGGGACATACTACTTCACTGTTTTTTGTCTGTTTCTTACATTTCTTGTTCATTTCTCTCACTCCATGACCCTCTCCTCTTCCTCTCCTATTCATTGTCCTCACCCTACATGGCTTTTGTCTCCATTCTTCTCACTCTTATCATCCTCTCCCATGTCTTGGTCCTTGTTCTCTATCTTTATTTTGTCCTTTTGCTTTCCTCCATCTCTCCACTGCTCAGAGGATTGTGAAGGCTGAGCTGGTGGCCTACCCACAGGATGAAGGCCCAATTAGACAAGAGAACAACCAGCAGAGCAAAATATGTTCTGTTCAATAGTTGGAAGTATGTCACAGTTACCCAGATATATTTCACTAGATCTGTGTTAGACTTTAGAAACAGAGAACAGTTGCTTTGTAGTTGTAGTAAATACCACAGTCATGGTGGATGTATTTGGTACCTTTGTTTTAGATTAGAGCTCTAGAAAAAGTAGAGAAACCCATCAGAGTAATAGAACCTAACCACACCTCCTCTGTTGTTATGTTGTGTTATCATAGAGTTGACAGTATTTTGCTAAACTGTTTTAGGAATGTAAGTTTTAGGAAAGACTGTTTCCAGTCTTTGTGCTAAGCTAACTGGATGTAGCTTCATATTTACTGTACAGACATGAGAGCGGTATCGATCTTCTCGCTCAACTCTTGGCAAGAAAGTTTTCCCAAGAAAGTGTATTTCCCAAGAGGTTTATTCCTGAACTACTCTACATATTACATAGTTTTTAGATTGCAGTGTGTTAAAGGAATACTTCACCCACAAAATGATCATTTGTATATTGATTACTCACCCTGTATTACCTTGAATGCTTGAAGAAAACTTTGTTTTCCTTGCATGCCTCCACGGCAAAAAAATAATACAAAAACTATATCAAAAGTTACATCCGTTAAACTTTCACACAGTTTGTGCATTATAATCCAAGTCTCATTTAACAGTTGTATCTTCAGTACTTCCCAAACACATGCATTTTCGCTAAAACCTTAATATTATAACGCTTCCGTATAAACAGTCTCACACTCACGGGTGCGTCCTAAGTGTTTTAAATAGTAAGGTTTTAGCAAAGATGCATGTGTTTGGAAGTACTGAGCATACGACTGGAAAATGAGACTTGGATTATACTGCATAAATTGTGTGAGACTTTGTTAACGGATGTTTTGATATGGTTTTGCTGTTTTTGAACATGGCCCCAATTTACTTTGATTCATTAAGGATTTACTCTGTTATTTGATTCCCCTTTCACTGTGGAGGCATGCAAGAAAAACAAAGTTTTCTTCGCGAATTCAAGATAACACGGGGTGAGAAATTGATATAAAAAATTTTCATTTAGTGGGTGAAGAATTCCTTTAAATTTTATTTCACTGTAACTTTTTTAATTCATCCGTCTTTGCATCTTTTCAGCGTGTGGTGAAGGCAGACATCGTGAACTACAGTCAGGATACCGTGGCCAGGACGGTCAACCCCCCTCGCAGCTCCATGTGTGTGGTGCAGTGACCCCTCTCCAACACTTCAAGATGTAAAATTGCCTTCAGTCAGTATTCGTCTTTCAGGATATGTGGGGTGACTGGATGAAATGTGTTCAGAGTGTGTCCTCTGTATTCCTGTGTGTCAGTGGTACGGGTGAGATGAAGAACAGACTGTGTGGTTTCGAGTCCTTGGCCTGTAGTTCGGATATTTAGCAGGAATGATTTCTTGGGTGGTTTACCAAAAAGGAAACGGGACCTCCGTTTCTTTCAAGTTTACACGCAGCTATAATTTTATTCCTATGATTCACCTTAAATAAATATTAAAACAAGAATCTTTAAGCGATTACCTGTTTGTGTTAGTGTGACGCTGGTTGATTAAAGGAGAAAATAATCACAATGGTAAATGAAAATATTTTTATATACAAGTATACCATTGCTATTAGAGAGATTTGTTTTAATAATTAGATACGCTGCAGTATATTTCTAAAGATAACACTATCAACACTTCTCCAATCCGCCTTCGTCCCTACGACTGCAAAGTGGATTTGTTGTAAGAGTTGAACAGGGAGGTGAAACCAAATGCTCTTTCATGTCTGTGGTGCTTCTCCAACTCTGTCTCCCACAAAATTACGTTCCCATACAACTAAACTGCATAACCAAAATACGCTTTGGGGAAACGTATTTTCTCCCTGATTACGGTCGCAGTTTTAAACAGTCTACAACACACGATTAACGTTGTAAATGGGAACAAAGCAAAAGGAAAATACAACAAAACTACTTAGTTAGGTTTAATAAAAAACATCATGGTTTGGCTTAAAATTACTTAAAAACAAAACAAAAACGCAAGAAATGACCACGTTTCACACAGGACACAAACACCGGTCTCCTGGGGGGAAGTAGTGGACTTTCTCGCTTGTTATACCCGTTATTATTCAATAATCTTATTATTAGGGCTGTCAAAGTTAACGCTATAATAAAGTGTTAACGCATATTCGCTTTAACGCCACTAATTTCTTTAACGCATTAACGCAACTTTTAGCTTGTAGCAGGTTCAAACCTAAGGAATCCATTGGTGCCAACCCATGTCACACTAGCTTGTTGCCAAGGAAACTTACGCTAAATTTTGGCGAGGAGAAACTGGCATGGCCATTTTCGAAGGGGTCCCTTGACATCTGACCTCAAGATATGTGAATGAAAATGGGTTCTATGGGTACCCACGAGTCTCCCCTTTACAGACATGCACACTTGATGATAATCACATGCAGTTTGGGGCAAGTCATAGTCAAGTTTTGTGTTGTTAATTGATTTCCAATAATAAATATATACATACATTTGCATAAAGAAAGGATATTTGTCAACTCCCATGTTGATAAGAGTATTAAATACTCGACAAATCTTCATTTAAGGTACATTTTGAACAGATAAAAAATGTGTGATTAATTTGCGATTAACTGTGGACAATCATGATTAATCACGATTAAATATTTTAATTGATTGACAGCCCTAGTTATTATTCAATAAGGGGTTTTTTTCAACGTATTTGGCATTCACGGTTGCTTGATATACTACGTCACCTGCTCTGAGAGTCGCCCGTTGTACTACGTCACTTGCCGCGGCCGTCCGCAGACTTACAAAGCTATTTATGATATGTAAAAGACTGATGTAATCCACGACAAAATACATTTCCGTCCAAACGTAATTGAGAATGCATTTTAATTGTATGGGAATGTAAGTTTTAGGAGACAGGGCTGGCTTCTTAGTTGAACTAGTTGAACAGAAGGGAAATACGCGTTAATAAAATGCTGTAGTGAACTGAAAGGATCTCTGTTTTCAATTTGCCAATTAGGGGCTTGCACTAGCAGTGCTGTGACGTGAACTGTGTACTGTTATTTTACATAGAAATATTAAAATTTTACAATCTTAAAATCAATATTTACATTTTATATTCTTTATTCTTCAGATTATATCCAAATAATTAAATAGTATCTCCGTTCTTTAGATGTTTCTTGTAGAGTCTATGTTGCATTTTTGATAATTTAACTTTACATTTTCACACTGTGTGACATTCCCGGGTTCGTCCTGTTAGAGGGCAGTTCAGATGCTGCGTTGGTAAAGTGTTGATGACGGTACAGAAGGTGAATATGACTCAGGAATGAGTGTCAAGCTGAGCGTGAGCTGAGCTGAAATGTACGACATTTTATTAGAGGTCTCTACATATAGCCTTATTCAACTGTCCGTTATAGAACAGAAGTTTGCATTGAAGAATGGCTATGACGCATGAAATGCTTCATAGGATATTCATTTTAATAGCCTGTTTGACAGTATGTGTTAGAGACAACTGAGATATTGTACGTTTAACCAGTTTTGTCAAAGTAGTTTCTACATGCTAGTACTGTACATGTTGGCATGATTTAATGTGTTATATCCGCCATATGTGTAAAATATGTATTTGTACAATAAAAGCTCCATTTCAAAGCTGCTTTCATTGATTAGAAATGATCAGAACACATCCTGTAAATTCGGATCATGTAAACAAACTGTACGCTTTAAGAAAATTAAGAATGTACGGATTAAAGTGAATGTTTAGTTGATGTTAAGCAGCGACACAGATTTGTGTTTCTAAATAAAAATGCTATATGGAAAACGAGACATGTTGTGCAGTGCATCTGTGAATACATGCGTTGTTTGTGATTTTTTTTTTGGGAGATATTCATTTCTATAAATTACAGAGTATCTTAAGGTCTTAAAGGGATAGTTTGGGTGTGTTAAAGTGGGGTTGTATGAGGTATTTATCCATGGTCAGTGTATTACCTACAGTAGATGACGGTCGGCACGCCCCCAGTTTGGAGAAACCGACAGGAGTAACCATATGGAAGCAAAGCAATGTACTGCTGTGTGACTTTAGTAAATCTAAACTAACTTTTTTAAGTCACACAATAACACAAACAAACTAACCGATTGAGGAAGCAGTAGACCAGCAACTCCCGTGTTCTGTGAGGCAAAAAAGCTGTTTTTGTCAATGGAGTCTGGTAGCTTGGAAGAGAGCATAGATTCGGCTTCAGTTCCCCGTCAGAAAGAGCTGTCTGACAGCATGGTAAAGCAATGAAAATATTCTAAATATAGCGTACACTTAAACTGATAGTATTTTTTTAGATGGGCCTTTTTTTTAGGTGTCTAAATATGTTTTTCTGCCGGCCCCGTCCACAGCAGTACATTGCTCTGGTTCTGTGCAATAACTCCTATCTGCTTCTCCAAACAGGGGCCGTGCCAACCGTCATCTACTGTAGATAATACACTGAGTATGGATAAATACCTCATACAACCCCACTTCAAAACACCCAAACTATCCCTTTAAAGTTCAGTTCAGTTTCTTCAACAATGCCTTAAAAGGTATTAAAAAGTCTAACATATATTTTTTTTTTCCTGCTGTTGGCAGTAATGTTAGTTATAAAATGTTTCTGTATCCGATTGCGGGCTGTCGGGGGACATTATAAACCTATAAACTAAAGGTAAGATTTTTGCTGCAGTTGATTATGTGCGCATAACGCTGTTCAATCCTTTTTTGTGGAGTTTAAGTCACCATCAGACCAAACAAAATCACTCCTGCTAGCTACAGAAACTAGGAACCTCAACGTCTCAAAATGGGCGAATTTCCATTTTAGCAAAAACGTAAATAAACGTAAATAAATTAAGAATTTTCAATCCATTCTTTGTCTGCTGCTTATATGGGTCCAGATCTCGTTAATCAAATTAATTATATCGCCAGGGAATTATTGTTGTATACTGCTGGGAAGTAGTGAAACACGTGTGATACTATAATAAATAATTCTGGGCCATATCGTCCCCACTGCTTTCCCATCAGACTTTCATACTTTGGCCAGTATAACTGTAAAACATGTTTTAAATGGCACTCTATGTTGTATTAAACTTTTATTTGGTGCAGAAGCCCTGAATTAGCAGACAGTGTTAGTTTGAGTAGTATAGTTTTACCAGAATACGAGCTCTATGAATGTGTACGGGCCTTCTCATTACTCAGTCTTTGTCAGCTTTTTACCACATTCTTCGAGTCTTGGTTTCATTGCAATTTTTCACTCCGTGTTGCAAACACAACCCTACAGGAACAGGCCCCGGAGGTGCTTCATATGAGCGGCAGGTGATGGGAACCGGACTATAGCTGATGAGGGCATTGCAGATTAAGGATCCATGTGTTGAAATTTAAGCGTAAGGATTGAAACATGACCACCCCAGAGATCCCCCTCTATAGAGACCAACCTAAGTCTCTGGTAGCTAATGAGCCACCTGGTCTTTGTTCAGTAAATCTTCACTGAAACAGCCCCTAAATCCACTCTGGACAGATGATACAAACGGCTTTATAAATGCTTGTAAGCTGTATTAATTAATCACTTAAATAGTCCGGCCTTTTGTTGCCGTCACACAACTGTAAGAGTATTCTTTTTTTGCCGAGTCAATGTCACTGAAACCGCCGGTGTATTTAGAAGGATTAAGTGCATTTGAAACCACAGAGACAAACAAAACAAAACAAAGCCTGCATCTTTACGGGAAGATCTTGCATTTGACCTTCTTCCAGGTGTTGCTAAATGTCTGTCTGTTGCAGAGCTCCGACAAACAACACTGAAACTTAAAGAAGATTGAGGCAGCCCAGCTGGGGTCATTCCAGCACACGTGCATTGTTTCGCTTGAGTGGACGTCTTAGGAATTGTCTCTGCTGAATTTTTGTCAAGAGCTGTCACCGACGCTGACAGGCGAGACTTGCCCTTGGCTTTGCTGCTGTTTAGACAGGTGCTTTTGCAAAGAAAACAACTGCAGCCCGTTTCCAGCTTAGACGCTCATCACGCTGACGTCCCTCTAAAGACGGAAGGAAAGAATATCACGGCGCGGATAATGCCTGGGAAGGGTGAGGCTTTTTGACAGATTGGCAAAAGTCAAGGGCGATTTGCGTCAAAATGAATTTGTCTACCTGCTTCCTCAGTGTGAGTCGGTTTGTGTGTTAGTCGGTTTTGGTGTTTGCTCACTCTCCATTTGGGTACACATACCAGCGAAGATGCAGGAGTAGACAGACAAACTGTATTTGTTCATATTTCGTTAACCACACTGACACATTAAATTTGACTTTGTAGTCTCAGAATAAGTTTCGGTCCGCCATGAAACCAAAACACTTCTCCCCTCTGAAGGTCTTCTCTGAGCTGTATTTACTTGAATCCAGCGGGCACACGTCCTGCTTTTTTGTCTTCCCTCTTCCTCCCCGTCTGTGTTTCTCATTGCTGAACGTCAGTGATGACAGTCTCAAGAAACCACACACGACAGGCTGGTAAGAGGGCCCATAGTTGTGGGTTGAGCTTTTTTTGTGCGGGCAGAACGGGGCCGACACCCTCGTGATTACCCACTCACCCTCTTCCGTTTTCCACCTGTGCAGAGTGCCAGACCCACAACGTTGTGGGAGTAGGCAGGACTGAGTCAACCCCTCTGATGAGCTCCAGTCCCCCCCGGTCCCCACACTGGCTCCTATTCTCTGGCCAGCCAGCGGCAGGAGGAGTAACAGGCAAGGCGAGGCAGGGCCTGCGCTGGGCCAGAGCTGGCATCCAGTGATTCAGAGCCCTGAGGTGAGCCAGCAGTGCTTCATTCCCAGGGTACTTTAGAGGATTGCTCTCCTCTGTTGTCTGTGGGTGTCCCTAAGTGTGTGTGCTGGTAGATTGCGATCTGAGAACATGTCTCGTTTGCTTGTGTGGACAGACGGGACTGTCCTGGTAGGTGCCGTGCGTCTGCTCCGAGCTGAATGATTTATTTTAGGGGCAAGGATGTGGGCATTCAGAGGGGTCATATTTATAGTCCGCCGGTCTGGTGAGAAGACCTGCCAGTAAAAGCACAGATTCTGAAAGAGAGGCACGGGGACAGAAAACTGAAAAGTCTTTCTCTCTTCAGAGGGCACGGATGAATGCTATTTTCAGTGGGCTGTAATGAATAGCACTTAAAACTGAAAAGCTCTTGTATCGGATTTTAGATGTAGAGGGGAGGGAGGAAATCAGAGAGTAATAACAAAGCAGGAGCCTCTTTAAAAGGACATGTGATCTTCTTTCAATGTAACAAAAACATCAGGCGCTGCTCCCGCTGTTGAGATAACAAATTATAATCTTCCATTAAAAAATAGCAGATTGATTACCCTTGATCCCCAGGTAAAGGAATAGTCCACTGAAACCTGAGCTGTGTCCAAAATACTATGCACTACATACTCAACATGTGTACTATCGTTCAGCATACTTTTGTGTGAATAAACAGTAGTATGTATTTTTTCGGACGCACTGAGCAGTAATTTATGTCGTTACTTCCTGCGAGCGTCCTTGCTCTTAGTGAACCAGCAAACTGGGGAAAGTCTCGCGAGAAGGTTAAGGTTAAGCATTGATCTTGAATAGTTAATATTAGGAGAGGTTGTCAGGCAGACATCAAATATGATTTCGCAATTTGCGGGCTCATGAAGTCTGAACTCATTTTAAATATGTATTACACCTAGCAAAGTGGAATCTTCCACTTAAACTGAAGCATTATTGATATTACAGAGCTCTCCGTCAACATCTGTTATGAACATTGTCGTCACTACCGCATTTGGGGATTTTTATGCTGGCGTAGTGTCCAGCGTTTGCATATTGTAATATTTCAGCAGAAATAGTATGCAATTTGCGTACTATTTGATTTATACTAAGGTTTCAGACATAAGTTCGTCGCACGCTGAATTCACAACAGCTACAATCGATTCTGCCAGTGACCCAAAGTCAAGGCAAAAAAAAAAGTGTCAAAACATTAAACAGTGTCATAGAAACATACGTTCAGTATGATCCAAACAGTCGTTGGTTGACTATCAATACATATGGCGGCAATAGTGAAATGTGAAGTACTGTAGTTAGAATCAGAGTCAGTTTTATTTGCCTAGTACACACATACAAGGAATTTGACTCCGGCTTTTATGCCTCTCTCTTAATGTACTTACACTGAAATAGAAAAAGGAAAAAAGAGCTAGGGACAACAAAGCTGGAGAAAAGCTGAGGAATAGACAGGACTGTTACGTACACAAGTGGTGAAATAAATATCTATAAATAATATATAAATATATATAAAGCACCTATGACCAACGATGAAAGTTTGACATTTAGTTTGGAATAGAGCTCAAATTATGAGTCGATCAATCAAAAATTAGAAACATTCTGTAGTTCCAGCTTATGAAATGTGAGTATTATATGCTTTTCTTTGTCAGATGTGATAGGAAATAGAATATCTTTGTGTTTTGAACTGATAAAACAAAACAAATAGAAGAAGCTAACTTTCACATTTTCTGATATTTCATAGATAAAACAATTACTAAAGAAAATAATTGTCACATTGATTAATAATGAAAATAATCATTAGTTGCAGCCGTAGCTTGGAATATACTGAACAACAGCGGCGAAGTTATTCTCAGGTGTGATTTAATAAGTTTGTAGGGACGTTTAGACAAATTTTGCAATTCAACTGCTGCACGTTTACTACATCTGCTGTCCTCTGTGCAGGAGACAACCTTTTCAGAGCTATTTTCAAGGTGCAGGAGGGTACAGGAGTGTTTGATGCTCAAATGACAGGTTTTTGGTGAGGCCACTTATTTTCTATTTTTGTGGCTCGTTCTCTGAAATGTCTCCTTATGTGAAGATAAAACCCAATTTTAAACCTTCTACAACCTGAGCTCAGTCTTATATCCGATAGCGTGGGACTGACCGACATGCTATGTTGAGTACAAAACGTAATGAAAAGTCAGAGGCTGTCTCACTCCTAAGAAGCAGATGATGAATGAACTCTGATAATTGAGACCTCCTCTGACTTGCAGGCCTGTATAGATCATGTGTTTGATAAAGGATCTGCTCTGCTAGAAGACACAATGATATCATCATGTAAAAATGACAGTAATGATCCAACACTTACCCTCTTCTCAGCACCCGAATGCATCCTGTGCCATCCTTCAACAAAGAGACGGTGACTGGGTGGGACCAGAGTTGGGTGTCACTACTTTATTGTGCCTGTTGGAAGATAAATATACATAAAAGAGTTAATAAGACGGTGAAAATATAAGCAGGGAGGGAGATTACAAAGCCATTACTCAACTCCGCTCCTCTCTGTCTCTTTTGCTTTGTGATTCCTCCCTCATTGTTCCCCAAAATACTTTGGATACACAACCTGATACGAGAGCCATTCAGATTTTTAAGTGCTATTCATTACAGCCCACTGAAAATAGCATTTATCCAAAGATGACACTTTGAGGCTTTTCAAAAGACTACTTAGGAGATGCTGCAGCACTTTGAGACACTGAAAAGTGTGAATATAGATGTAGACGTTCCACTGCGGCATTTTTTGAGGTGGGGGAAGTACGGCTCTGGGATTAACTAAGTGCCTCTGTGGAGAAAGAAATGGTCATGGCCAAAATGAATTGAGCATTATTGCTAATTACAGAGGGCATATCCCATCTGGATTTGTGGAAGTATGCTAATACCATGTTGATCTGTACCTCAAATTATGTCCCATTTAACATGCGACAGAGTGGAACTTTCACTCCATGTTTGACTGGAAAATTCATTCAGTGTGGAGCCTCAAAAATGAGTCAGGCCTCAGTGGCCTCTGAGGAGAAACAGTGTGTGAAGATGGCATGTCATACAGTACAAGTCCATGTTTATTGACATCCATGAGTGACTGCCTCAGGTGTTCATTTCTCTCCAGAGACGACCGCTCAAAAAGAGAAACTGTTGAAATGTGTTAAAATATATGTGGTTTCTCTATCCTGTCTCTTTCCAAAGAACAAAAGGCTCAGAAATATGAATTTTTCCACCAGGTGTCTTTGGAAATAGCGTGCTTCATGATGTGTACAGAGGGCACATATCATCAGTGAACCTCCACAATGTCAACTTTTCAGGAATCAAGAAAAACGACTTATTTTTAGCTTGTCGGCGACTCATTGCTCATGTTATCCGAAGGGAATAGAAATGGTTTCAACGACCATACAAAAACACAAAAAAGAACAATAAATGAAACGCTACATTTATCTGCAGTGAACATGAAAATCACCAAAAGCTGAAGGGGGTGAGATTTCTGCTCGATATTTGATGGATGAATCAAATATTTGTAAGTTATTTTTGGCAAAGTATAATTTAGCAGATTACACGCTGGACACGACCAATGAGCTGGTGAACTGTCACGAACAGAGATGATCGATAAGGTGCCAGGGATCACCTTCCTCTCGACAGCACCCACAATGAGCATTTACGTATATAATCATGGCTTGACGAATGAAAGTTAAAGTTGATAATTAACCATTAACCGACATTAAGAATTTTTACCGATGTAATGCTATCAGTTAAACGGTTAAAAGAAATATTAAAAATTAAATAAAAAACTGAGAAAGCTCAGAGGAACTGTTTGTCACTTAAAGGAGAAAAGCTGGTCCACCTTAACAGCCCACCTTAAGAGAGTCTGAGCCGTTGCAAGACACAGGAGCTTGGCATGGGTCTTGAGGAGTTGTAGCATTTATTCACCGACAAATAAACTGTACACACTGTCTGCTACAGCTAGGTTCACAACCCCACACTCACCGCTGCGATACACACACGTTACGCCGCGCTGACAGAATACATGTGTATGCGACAACAGCGAGCACGAAACCACCAGCAACACTACAGCTGTGAATGCAGCACAAACAAACACACGGTCTGTCGGAAACTTGCTAACGTTACACCAGGCAGACACACAGCTGACCACAAAGATGGAGACTTTTATTGGGAAACTGACTGCACGTGTCTACGACAATACACACAGTAGCGCGGCTGCTACAGTAACTCTCCCGTTCTGGTGAACTGGGGACTGAGTTGTCTGTTTTGTTCATACACTGCAGCTGGTGATAAATGATGGATTTAGCCTGTTTGTGCATCAGCTTATCATTGCAGCTGGGCGACTTGTTAGGCACTACAACCACAGCACCGCTGCATTCAGCGCACTAATCTTGTCGGTTAACGGTTAATAATCGGTTAACGAGGGTCGGCTATCGGTTAGAATTTTTTTTTCTAAATTAGCATCCCTAGTCCCGCCAGAATGTTTAGCATGTTTGATTTTTTTTTTGCCTTCCACGACGTGTTCCGTCACGACCGCGACTTTGACCAATGGGAGCACGGAGTGATCTGCCGTGCAGGCGTGCACAACTGTAAACAATGGCGAAGCGAAAGCGGAACAATGTTGTTGTGCTGGGAGGTGGAATTGTGAGTTGGAGAAAGATTTGTAGAACTATGGCAACAACACCCCAGCCTCTTTGATGTTTCCTCAAGGGACTAGCACGATAGAGTGAAAAAAGAAAAAAGCTAGTGAGAAACAGCAGAGGCACTTCAGCAACCTGGTGAGTAGACTACTGCCATTAGCATCGAGCTTCCTTCCCGATGACGACCAACGATGAATTGTCGGGGACTGACGTTTAGTCTGTCATGTCTCTTAGGCACTACAAGAATTTATGACTCTCAATCGCCTAATCTGACATAGTGACCATTGTAACAGACAAAAATATTGTGTAGTCTGAACCAGTTATTGTGCGTCTGCACCTCCACTACCTCAGTGGAGCCGTATCACTCAAATGAATGAAGGGGGCTGAGTTTTTTTCCAGGCAGTCTGTACTGCATCTCTTCAGAGCTGCATCCCTGCAGCTGGTAGGAATTCCATATCTTGCTGAAGGGCACCTCAGCAGGGTGGATTTTGGCTGTCAAGGGGAATTGAGCCCAGGCCCTCTGGCTGAAGGACCGTGACACCAATCACAACACCACCCTGCTGGTCCAGCCAACAACAATATATAGTCAAATGTGGGACTGGCACGATACAGGGCAGCACCGAAATGTTTAAATCAAGGGATTTTTCTTGAAATGTTTGAAAGAAATGTGCTGAGACAGTGCCTGGGTCATTTCTTAGTGGTAATAGACAATGTTCTCTCACTGGATTGCCAGTAACAAAAATTGTATGCTGGAAAAAGTATTGAGAAGCACGAAAGCATTGATATAATTTGAGGTGACGTTAGAATTCCTTTCTCTGTCCAACACAATGTGGGCAGTGTGGAAAACCTGGATGGTGTGATTTTTTTCAGAGTATCCATCACGGCGTCACAAACCCTGCAGGTCTCACTTATAGTACGCAGCACTGTTAATCAAAACCAGCCCGTTCTGGGGGCTCGAAGGTCATCAGCCATGGAGAGGAAATTATTGATGGAAATAAAGGTGCCGGACTGCCCCAAAGCTTCACCCGGCATGCTGGATGTGGAGTTTCTACGAACAAGGCAGAGTTGTTCACATCTGATTTAAGGGCTGCTTTTGTCATGACTTACGCCAAAGATGGGCTCATGCTTTTATTGGCTGTTTAGCCTGTTTCCATTTCTTGACCCGCATTGAAAGTCCACTAAAAGTTAATAAGTCTTTAATGTTTTCTTACTTTGAAAATTGCCTATGGACAGAGTGGAGCCTGTGATTTACTGACTTCAACCGCTTGAGCTGCACATCAAGAGCATTTTTTTCTGTCCCATATTATAACATATGAAATCACTTACAAGTAGCTACTAATTCACAGTGGTCTGTCAAACCGTTTTAATCGAGACACGGAGTCATTACAGAATGTGATGACATTGCGTGTGTGCGAGGCATGGCAGGACGCCATAATTTGGAGAGAGAAGTGCCGCAGAGGAAAGCGTCACGAAAAAAAAAGAAAAAGAAAGGGACCCGTGAGGGTCAAGTTCCCGTGTGCAGGCTGTTGTGTGAAGTGTCTGGTGATTGCCAGGCTGTTCGGAGGACGCTGCTGGACAGGGAGGTGAGAGGCAGGTTAATTACTATACTGAGAGGGAAGGGTGAGATGCTTTACAGAGCCCTTTGTGGCCTGTGGTCTTGGGTTTCCAGCACACAGTGGTTTGAGCAAAGGATGCTGGCGAGGATGGCAAAGGGCGACGCTGCACGGGCCAGGTCCTAAAGTCGCCACATCGATCATTGATGGCGAGAGTTGTCAGCCCCGTGTGAAAAACATTCTCAGTCATACTGTTACACCTTGTATGTGCACACTAGGGCTGGGAGGATATATCTATCTCCTGATCCAATACTATCACGATACTTGGGTGTTGATTTGATATGTATTGCGATTTTTAGGTATTGTAATTTGATATTACGATTTATTGGGATTTTTGTTAACTTTTTAACACTAGACCACGGGAGAATGGAAAAGTTGAATCATCAATCAAAATATCTAAATGAATACAGTAAAAATGTTTGATAATACGATAACGTTTCCTGTCCATGACAGAGTTAGCATGCAGCTTTAGCCGTGATGTCTAGCTCTGCTTTTCCTGCAATGTGTGGAACCCAAAGTGTTTCCATACTTTACTGGATGTGTAGTGTTTACCACATTGGATTTAAAATGTGAGGGCACAGGTCGTATCCACGTCGACCCTCCGCGATTTTCTGCTTTCTCATTACAGCTTGCTGCGGATACGGAACAGATATGATGTCACGTTACTCTGACTACAACAATAAAAGGAGTAACTTCCTATATAGCAGCTTTATTATAACGTTTCAAGAATAGATTTGAAGATGAAGTACTACAGAGACCTGGTGAAAAAGCTCGTCTGTCTGGCTACTTGACGACTACAGTAGGTGATTAAATATAAGCTCCACCTCATGGGATCACAGCTGATAGGAACTCGTGTGTTAATGTATATTTTCAGACACTTCACGTGCATTAAGGCCCCATGGCAGCACTCCTTCCAATTTGTCAGTTTTTGCTCCACTTGCAAAAATTGTCATTTTCCTCACCAGCTCTGCGTCTCGCGTGCACACACACACACGGAAATATCATTAATACAATCCAAATGGTTTCTTTTGGATATTTACTTTATTCCTTATTTTTGCCCCAGGCCTCATGAATCCCTTCATTATTTTTTCCAGTGGAAGGCCAAAAGGGAGGAAACACTTGATTTACAGTCCCAGAAAGCAGCTCCAGCCTGTCTCTACAGGTAGATTAACAAAAGCATAAATGCTGATATTTACTTTTTACTATTGCAGTTCCATTAAAGCTCTGCACGTCTTGAAACCACTATGTTATGTCTCGGTTTATTTTCTTGCCCCTGAACACAGTACTGTGTTTTTTTTTTGGAGTTCATTAAGTAAATGAACAGGTGTTTCCCCCCCCTCAAGTCTTCATACACAGCTAATGAGCCATCTTAAGTGCGTTTAAATTATTAGGCAATTAGGGATGGGAAATGTAGAAAACGCTGAACACAGGAAGACATTAGCTGTGTGTACACGCACGGCTAACTCGTACAATGTGGAGTTTTCATGTGTGATTCAGGAGAAAATCAGCAACGTTTTTTTGTGTGTTTTCAATGCTAAATGTATCATTAGTGATTATACACTTATGAAAAATGGCAAAGTTGAAAATGATGTTTGTTCTGCTCAAAATGGGCCTCATTCATGTTAATTAACCTCTTCATTAAAGTAGAGCTAATGAATAAAATAATAAGCTGCTGGGTGCTCTTTGTGAGGGGTTTGGTAATTTGTGGGGCAAAAGTTTAGGAAAAATAAATACATTTGTGGGGAACTTAAATTTGTCTTTAGATAAAATACTGTAATTTGTAAATGGAGTTTGGAGCCACAGACGATTATTGTTGCAATGGTTTAAAACTTGTTAAAGATAGGCTGCTGTGTCAAATGTAACTGATTATGTATAATAATTCTACTAGTAATATTAGATATGAGGTTCTGGATTAAAGACCAGTTTGAGAGTAATCTAATCTTGTTCTCTATGGAGATGTAAATTATTCAATATTATATAAATAAAGAAGACATAAAATATCATCAGGTCAGAAATTTGATTTGTCCAATACTTTGGTTGATGCCCTCAAACCTGGAAAACAAATGACTGTTGGCATTCCCATCAGCCTCAGCTGTACTTTCTGTTTAGTGCTAATTAGCAAGTGTTAGCATGCTAACATGCTAAACTAATGCTGTGTCTCAATTTGTGTACTTCCATACTTACACTTGCTATTTTGAGTGCATAAGTGCGTTCACAATGAGAAGTAAGTACAGCCGTCTGAATTGAATTACTGCCGATACGACGTGATACAGCTGTTAACGCTGTCCCAACCGACGCGGTTGTTGCGGAAGCGAAGCACCCACCCACCGGTTCCCCCTCAGGTTATCAGTTATCTCTGTCAACACTTTGGTCGTTGTTTGCACTATTAGCTCTGTTAGCACTGTTAGCTACGAGCCGCTGGCTCACTGTCGCCATGTTGAGAGCCGTTGAGAGGCAATAGAAATGCTCCCGATCCCGTATTTAGCACCTCTAAACACCTACGTTTGTACGTAGATTCAAGCTTTTCTCCCATACAGCGAATACCTGAAACACAAGCTGATGAAATCTTGTGTAACCTAAAATTTTGCTACTTCCACTTAGTTCAGCCTGTAACGCGAGACATTTTCCATGAAGTACTTCATTAAGCTGATTTAGTTCAAGGAAACGCAAACAAAGCATTTGACCTGCGCGGCGAGGCTGGCACTTCGTCAGCTTGCTGCGTCTCAATAATTCACCACGGTCACAGTTGGCGTCTGAAAAAGAGAAACTATGTCGCGCTCTGGGAGGAAAAACCTGATCTGTCTCCTCACAAGGGGGAAGTGTGAATACGACAAAGCCTTCCCATCTGACACCCAACCCAACAAACAGCCATCTGTCATCATTATAAGTGGCGCCTGACGTGCTGCACTTAAGAGGCACCTTGAATCTTTTATGCTCCACCACCAATTAAGCTGGGCCAATTATCTTCTGAATTATTGAATCAAATTTAGAAACCCAATCACTTATTCATAACCGCACCAATAGCTGTGTTTCATCGTCAAAGGTGGCTCTGATGAAGAAGCTGCAGAGTAGCGTCCAAAGTGTCCTCACTGTGTTACTAATTCATATATTTCGATGAGCTAATCTTGTCTTCGTGTCAGCTCACTGCCAACGTCTTCCCCCTTCAGCGACGCCAGCTCTTTGGTTATTCATATTCCTGGCCCCGGACAATAGGAACCTCTTCAAACTCCATAACAGATAATCCTCTCGCCGCAAAAGTCACCTGTCTCAGGTGTATCGAGGGAGAATGTCAGCTGTAACATTATCGCCGTGATGGACCCTGCGAAAAATATTTTCTTCCTTTTTGTTCGTCTGTCAGGACTTAACACCACTTACAGGCTTTCTGACAGGTCCAGGAGTTATATTTTCCACCATTATGTTCAGGGGTGTGGAAATTAAATCATGCAACAGGGGATTTAATGACACATAATATTCATTTTAACAGGAGTCATTAATATCTGTGGTATCCTGTGACTAATCCCAAAACTGGCACAAAGAAGCGGGGCGGAGGAGAGTTGTAAGAAGAGGTTTCTGTATCCATCTCATCGCCTTCCTTCCTTCACCAGAACAAATTCACAAGAGAGCCATCTGAAAGGAATTAATCCCCACTGGGAGGAATGTCAGTGAAATCCAGTAAAACAAGTTCACTATTGTCGGCAACAAAATTCATTTTCATAGGTTTAGAAATGTAAAAACTATTTTTTTAGAGCGTTTGTTTGCTCTGGCAGATGAGCACTGATTTACCGTCACTATAAACTCTGTATTGGTCATTTCCACCATGATGGTGAAATTTTTTGCCACTGTCATGATGATGGCAGTGACAAAAAGGCAGGGCTGCCCATAGGGCCCGTGGACCAAAGTTGGCCCGCCATCAGGTTCAACTGGGCCTGCCAGATTTTCTTGATCATTTTTTTTTATTAAAAAGGTGGTGATCCTGACCAAGTTTACGGTCTTTTGCAGGCGTTTTTAGTGAATGTATGGTACCCATAGGAAACTAGAAAACCTAAAAAATCCATTGGTACCAACCATGTCATACTAGCTTGTTGGGAAGGAGGTTAAATGATGCTACAAAGTAACGCAAAGATATGTGAATGAAAATGGGTTCTATGGGTACCCACAAGTCTCCTCTTTACAGACATGCCCAGTTATTGATAATCCCATGCAGTTTTACACAAAAAAATATTTTTTTGAATGCAGTATAAATGTGTTATTCTCACCTACTCTAAAAATGGGGTATTTGAATATTTTCTGCATGCTGGGGTCCCTAAACAGTCTTGGATACGCATGAATTGGGTATGACTGGAAATGAGCCCAATTGTATTCAGCAGGTGGGTTTTAAGTGGTTAACTATGTAAAAGCTAAAATAATATTACCTACTTTTTGTAGGTATAGAAACAATGTACGAGAACAGCCTGTGCTATAACATGATAAGAATATTATTATTCTTTTTCATGCGTTTCAGTGATTTGATGTAATCAGCACTAATAGTTCAGATAACACGCAGCAGCAAGTGAGAAATCTACAAAATGAAAAAAGAAGCAATGAAATCACATAACTAAAATGTTACATTGATATGTGAAACTAATAGTAATTTATTTCCTGTTGCATTTACTACAAATGTAGACTGGATTATGGTATTTTTGCTGACATGAAATCTTAACCTGAACATTACTTTTTTTGGCAGGTAGCACTATATCTGGAGAACATTATGCTTTATGAATCTCACACAGTGTATTTACAGTTTCAGCAGCATCTTGTGACACCACCGAACCCCACAGAGTTTACGGCCGATCCAACACCAGCTGTGAAAAGTGTTACCCGTCCAGGTCTGGGCCGTGCTGCTGCTGCTGATGACTGACAGCAGGTTTAATATTTGATGAGGGACTCGCAATGAACCAAAGGCTGGTCTCTCAGAGTGTGTGATGCAGGAAACACCCAAACCTCCGCTATTGTTCCCTCCCCTCCGTCCTGCCCTGCTATTCATAGAGCCGAGGATATAGGGTTCTGCACTCCCACTCTGAGAGTTTCACCCAACAGAGAAACACAATGAAGTCAGAGTAACAAAGGTTGCTGTGCCCTTCTCATCTCGATCATGTGAGATCCTCCATAACGGGACTGCAGAGTGATGGACAGTTTAAATGAAGGAGAGGGCTCGGCTACGTTTTCTTCAGATAATACACTCCTTATGCAGCTGCTGTTTACATTAATGCACACATACCTTTCAGTCTTATGTCCCTTAAAGGGTCTTTAAATGTGATCTTAAGACTTATTATTATTTTTAGGTGACATTTTTATCTCTGTGTGCTAAGAATCAAACATCTCTACTGACAGAAAGCACAACCCAATATCACACCAAAGTGTGTAATAGACCCGCCTGTCCACCAGAGGATAGCGTGTCAGTATCATGTTTTGCCTCGCTGAGGCCTGAATATTACACGCATGTATGAAGGTGCAGTACCAGCAGGGGGCAACAAAACCACTCACTTAGGTTTATGAAACAAAACCACTTAGCTACGTTTAGGAAAACAGTCATGGTTGGCCTAAGAAGAAGTATGTAAACTACGTAAAATACGTACGTTAACAACATATCATCAATGTGGAACACTTGACAAACGTCACTAACATAACTTACAAAACAAAACACTTGTCTCAAAAACTGTTCTCCTGGTTGAGTATTTCCATGTTGTGCAACTTTATACTCCTATTCCATTTCATTTCAGAGGGAAATATTGTACTTTATCTGACACTTACAGTTACTTCCTACATAAAAACATGATATGTCTATAGGATATGATACAATACGATTATACTAATCTATCCAGTAGTACACAAAGTATCTACTTTGATGAACTACAACACTAAAATACCCTTACGGATTAAAAACGGAATTCTATAATATTCTATAATAATATAACACTTTCAAAAAAAGCCATTCTGCATAATGAGTATACTTTTAATTTTGGTACTTTAAGTTAATTATTGCTGATAATACTTGTGTACTTATAAGTAAAGGATCGGACTACTTCCTCCACCACACATCAGCAGTAATATACAGTATGTTGCAACTTTAGTTGTTTAATAGTGATATTCTCATTTCTGGGGATAACTGGACAAACAGTTGACATGACGTCACATTAACATATTAAAAAAAATAGTGAAAAGTGAAACTTATTTTTGCAAGTTGCAGATGCAAGGAGCACTGAAAGTTACTTACTCCAAAAGAGATTATCACACGTTCCTCTGATTTCACTGTTCTACTCATCTATGCGTAAATATATGAATATATGCATTATATTTGTATAGATCATGTACTTTAATGTGGATAACTTCCTGTCTGAAATAGCAGACTTGAGCTTGATAAAACTGCATTTTATTCTTTTATCTGGTACTGTAGCTTTACATTTTTTTTTTTTTTTTTACATGTGTCTTGTCTTAAACCAGTTAATTCAAGATTTGCTACACCACCTTCATGGTGTTATCTCAACTCCCTTTTAACTACTACCACCACCACCCACCACCCACCTCGAGGACCCCCGACCTCTGACACGCTGCTAACAACATCACCGTCACTCTCCGCCGCTGCTGCTGCATGTTCAACTCACAGCTCACTGTAACAACTTCAAGCTCTTCTTTAAAGGTTGTTGAAAGGCAATTTGGCAAAAGTAGGAAACTGCTGAATGAAATAAAAAGAAATGAAGCAAGTTCAGGAGAAAAAGGGCGTTAATGTTAAATAAGATTTCCTCATGAAATAAGTCCTGCAAAAATTTCAACATCAGAACTTGAAGATAAATTTGTCTTTCAACTAAATGTTTTGAGCAATAAAACAAGGGAAACGCAGATATTATCCATGTATGCTAGTATTAAGGTTTCAGGTGATATGAACTTAATTATAAACTATGTAAAGAAATTAATATTTGCCTTCGCTGTAAGATATGAAATAAATATAAAATAAAGTCAATAAACAAGTTGGGTTGATTCCACATGAATGATCCAGTGTTTTGATTTTCTAGATTTCATGGACAAATTGTGGCTTTGAAAGGAAATTATACTTAAAATCTGTTTAATTGTAAATACAGGAAATGCTGGCTAGAAATTAGTGTAAAAGAAAATTTCTAAAATTATGCAGCTTTGTTTTCCATTTTTTTGTTATTTAAATGTAAAGCTGATGAACATGAAAAGTTGTAAATAGTACTTCTAATGTTTTGCTGGTTTATATTACAAAGACATTTAGTGGAGGGGTAACATTACAGACGAGAGTGATGAGTTAAAGCTGAGCTAATGCGTAGTGATGGTGATGTACCCGAGATGAAATATACAGTATCGTGTGTCTTGCAGGTGTCTGTCTGCGGCTCAGCGTGAATCCGTGAGATTTACTGCCGGCCTTAGAGGTGCACTCTCTTCATACCACCTCTGGCAGCGTGCCCGAAGGAATCAACGGCCCCAGCTTTTTCTAATGACTGTCAGGACGTCCATGAGGGACGTTTGGCAGGTTGGAGAGAAACATTGAAACTGATCCTCCTCTTTTTTGCCCTTTTCTGCTCAGCTCTTAATCCATAAACCATCCCTGAACAGGCCCATCTGGCATCTGGTGGCCTCCTCAGCGACTCAGAGGACGGGCTGCATATAGACCTCTCGGTGTCTGTGATTTCACTCTGCCTGTCCATTTTTAGGGTTTTTCAGTCTCTTTCTCTTCATTTCCTCATGTCTGTTTCATTGTCATTCAAGCACAGCAGCTAAATAGTTACTTTATCTACAGTTAAAGGTGCAGTGTGTAGGATCTGGCGGCATCTGGCGGTGAGGTTGCAGAACGCAACCAACTGAAACTTCGCCCATGTGCCAATCATGTTGGAGAACTACGGTGGCCGACACAAAAACGTGAATGGCCCTCTTTAGAGCAAGTGTTTGGCTTGTCCGTTCTGGGCTACTGTAGAAACATGACGGTCGAAGAAGACCTGCTACCTATGTAAATATAAATGGCTCATTTTAAGGTAACGAAAACACAATTCCTATTTTCAGGTGATTATACACTAAAGAAAACATACTTATTAATATTTGGACTGAAGCGTATTTACGCAGATGCATTGCAGTCAGTACAGACTACATGGCGTGCAAAGCAAGAACGGCGTTCTTATTGCACACTTTTGCCTTGCACATTATCATTCATACCCCTTTTCATGCGACCGGGCTGCAGATGTTGGTACTTAAACACAATTCGGTCGGTACCGAAACGTTATTGAGGTTAAACATCACGACAGGTGTGACCGACACGTTATGAGTCAACTGACATTTCACGGTAACAGTGTATAAAAGTGAATGCAATGGACTGACAGCATGCTGGATTCTTCATTCAAAAGGTTTTGATGTTATGCACCCATCAATAAGGACATTGTCCTAATTATAATCTTTAACAATAAAAAGGAAAACAATTACAGCCCACTCTGGGGTGAAAGGTGAGTCTATTACAGCTGCATACATAGAAACCGTCAGTCTTCATGAGCTCACAGCACGTCTTCAGGTGCCACTTATTTTCCTCATGAGGTTTTCTTTCCTTCTTCTTCTCCCAGGAAACATGCTAGAGTCCCGCTGCTTTCTCCTGAGCGCCGTCGCAAAGCCACAACACAAACAGCGGCGGCCATATCGGGCCCCAGCTGCCGACACGTCTGCTCAGCAGCGTATTTATTTAAACCTGCCGCTGGCCCTGGCGGTCCCGCGCAGGCCTCGCCGGGGGCCTCCCCGGCTTGTTTGAGTATCCATTCACACCTGCGCATTAAATTACTGACACTAATGTTACTAGTAATGCTTGGACCGGCTCCCACTTTTGAACCCATAAACTTGCAGAGCTGGGAAATATCGGACATGTTGGTGAGAAAAAAAAAAGGTGCCAGATTCAGACATGATACAGGGGCGTTTTGTCAGATAAGCACAAACCCGTCTGCTCTGTGTTTTTATTTTCTGGCTTTATGAATGTTTGTGTCTGGCTGTTTTTTTTCCCTTCGGTGTGACTGAATAATATCACATGATGTCATACGTGCGTGGGTGTTGGCAGTCGGGTTAATATGTATATTTTCATTGTCAGCGGGTGAGGATGACGTGAATACGAGGCCTCTGGATTAGGCTCTGTAAAGCCCAGCGCTCTGACAGTAAAACAGAAGACACTGTCGCCTCAGGGTGGGGGTGGGTGACACATTGTTTGACTGTTACCTGGTTGCTAAGGACTCAATGGCTTTTGAACTTGAGAGGTGTAGAGGCATGAACACCTGCGTGGTCCCCCGCCCCCCCTCTCATGAAAAACGCCTGGATACCTTTCACCTTGTCTCACTCTGCGGCACTCAGCGAGGGGCCGAGAAGAAAAGAGCTGCGCGGCGGAGAAAGGAAAGTATCCGAGAGACGTCTCCCGGGTTGTCAGTCTGGGGTCAGGGGTCAAAGGTCGGCACGGAGGGGGCATGTCAGGTGTTAAGTGGAGCAGACAAGCCAACGGAGGGCTTGTTAAATGCTTACCTGGCGACCTGCTAACCTGCTTCCAGGTGGGAACACAAAGCACCGGGCTTTAGTACAAGATTACCCAAACAGGATGGAGATCAGAGGAGACGCACCTGATCTGGTGAAAGACGTTATTAAGAACTTAAACTAGAGCTGAGAGGATCAGTTTAGAGAAAAAATGAATCGTCAACTGTTTTTAATTAATTGTTTAAATTGTTTCTCAAGCGTAAGATGCCAAACATTTGCAGGTTCCAGCTTCTCAGATGTGAGAATACAAGATGTGATTTAATTTCTTTGTATCATAGGAAACTAAATATTTCGGTTTTTGGCAGTGGTGGATTATATATATGAAGTACATTTACTCAAGTAATGTACTTCCCACCATTTAAAGGATATTCTTCTTTACTTGAGTATTTCCAATTTCTGTTACTCTCTACTTCTACTTCACAGGGAACGATTGTACTTTTTACTTCAGTTACAGCTTTTACTTTTCAGATGAACATTTACATATATACAGTATATATATATAAAACATATACTGAGCTTATAAAAAAATGCATTGTCAAAGGTTATACCAGTGATTCCCAACCTGTTTGGCTTGTGGCCCCGTACAGCTAATTGTGCTTTAAGATGCTTGTGAGTTGCTTGTGATTTATCTTTAGCTTTGAAACTTCCCAGATGGTTTCATTTGAATAACTGTTTGATTTTTCAATATTAAAAATAAAAGTCAATCAGACACAGGGGACATTTCACTGCATAACATGTACTTTTACCTTTGATATACTTTTAGCCAGTAATACTTCTTTATTTTTGCTTCAGTATGATTTTGAATGCAGAACTTTATTTACTTGTAATGGAGTATTTTTACATCGCTGTATTAGTGCTTTTTATATATTTATAGAAAATAAATAACAAATTTCAGACAAAAACTACACAATAAGGAATAACAAATATAGGTGACTGAGAAATCTGAAACTGAAGTCAAATCATCTTCAATAGCACTTTGTGAAGGCAAGAAATTTAGATTAAAACAAATCAGATTAAAACAGCTAATAATTGATCATACTTAATATGGACAAATCGTGAGTTATGGGGTGGTACCTGTTTTGTTTTAAATTTGATTTATCAAGATTTTATGGTAATCTACTTATTCTTCTGTTGGATTATTTGAACAAAAAACAATCTGTAAAATGTAGACAGCACCAACGGGTCACTCTCATGTTTCCCTGTACACGATGTACTGCGAGCAGCGTGAGTTTAAATCACAAAGGAATTACATTTAAAGGTTAAACGTGGCACCGCTGCACTAATCCGCAGCGTCACTGACATGCGATCACCTGAGCAAACAGCCCGGGTCTAATTTAATTAGAATGCAGATTAACCACAGCGTGATACTGGTCCTACAACGTCCCGTACTGGGATGTTGATAAGGGAGAATCTGGCTGATGAAAAGGCTTATTTGCTTTTAGTGCTGTGTGCGTCTGTGTAAGCCGAGGGACGAGGCGAGACGACGTTAATGATGATCTACGACAGACGGCTGAGAGGTGAGGAGGGGCGATGGTCCTCTTCAGTGAGCTGAGCATTATGTGGAGTTGGCATTCAGCTCTCTATTATTTATTCATGTCTATTGTCTCGTGGGCACAGCATGGAAACACACACACATGAAGTGAGAAGGTAACACTTGAGTCCGTGAAACACATCAACAAGGAGATTAACCACAAAGAAAGACGTCAACCTGGCTTCCAGACTTGAAAGAGAAGCTGTCGTGTTGGTTAGAAATCAAAATATCGATAAATTAATCCACAGAAAAGTAGATCTATAAATTAATTTGGATTACACAGTGCGATGGATCAACTCAGCAAACCAGTTGGTTCAGTCTCTGATTAAAAACACTTCTGATGACTCCACCTGGGTCAAATAATGTGTGCAAACACTTTTATGTGCTTTATTATTTTTAAGTCTTTAAGTACCAGACTGGCAGGTTTTCAACATGTGCACCTGTGGATAATACTTCTCATGCTACATTTTATATTCATATTATTTGGAAAATGACTTATGTGAATAGAAATCAGACCTAAATCCAATTACGTACACAGACACTTAGTCATAGTTTGTTTTTAGGGACCAGGTACAAGGAGAGGACATAGTATTATAAACAACTGTGCAACATATTGCAATATAACACACTAACTCTGCAATAAATACCATCTTTGTGAATCTTATAATGTCAAAAGACACTCTCAGAATGATAAGAAGCTGGTTGTATTTTTGTCATTAAGTCTGCATTTGTTTGATGCACTCTTTGCCTCCATTTTATTTATATTATATGTGCTACTTTGAACCAGTCATTGATATTGATGGTAGCGTGTTATTATTATCGGTTAGGGAGCTTTGTTTTTATCTATTTTAAATGTCTACTTATTAATTTTGGTTTGGTTTAGAACTCACTTTCATTATTTTATAAATTGTTTTTTTAATATGTGGACCCCAAGGAGATTAGCAACATTGGAAGCTATATGGGGATCCAATAAAATAACAAATAAACAAATGATGATTTTTGTAATCATTATAGTTTATGAGGGTTTTTGATTTCATCATTTTGTACACTGTATGTGTTTTTCTCCTGGGCAAAATAAAGCTACAGCTTACAATAAAATTAAGTAAAACTGCACCACAAAATATCATCTGAAATGATGATACAGTGGATTCAACACCTCTCTAACACATCTCCAGTACTGAATATTATAAGCTCCCCAAATTCTAAATCAAGATTAGATTGTTTTTGTCATTTCTGCCTTAGAGGCAGACAGAAACTATTGGACAAAAGATAAACAATTAATAAATAAAATACAGCAATACAGCTTGAACAATCAAATATGCAATCTCTGAATGAAGTAGTGCAAGTTTTATAACTGCAATGATGTTGTATTTACTGTGGAACTTAAGTGATTAGTCAAATAATCTATTACTCAATCGATATAAGCTATTTTGCAACTATTTTGATAATCAATAATCATTTTTAAACAAAACTACAAAACATTCCTGTAATTCAGCCTCTCAATTATGAGGACTTGCTTTCTTTTCTGTCTCTCATGTGACAATAAACTGAACATTTTTAGTCTGACAAAACCAGCAACATGATGAGATCACCCGGGGCGTAAGGAAGTTGTGATGCACAGTTTTAAACTCTTTATCCGACATTTTAAAGACTAAATGATTCTGCGAGGAAATAATCGGGACATTAATCAATAATTTGAAGCCATAATTTACTCTGCTGCAGGGTTTCTTGGGTTGCTGAATACTGTATTTAAGTAAGTATTTATCATCATGTCTCATATTATCCTCACAGGATAAAAGAAGCAGTTGTTTCCTCATTGAGCTGATTAGAGATCTCTTCACTCTCAGTGTGCCACAGGTGATCTGCAGATCATCTGGTTCAGTTTTGATCTGTTTCCCTAAATGTTACCAACCGTCTGATCCACACTCAGCTTTTTTTTTTCTTTTTTTTTTACTAAGTGAGCGTCTATTGTTCGTGTGATTGTGGCCCCCGCTCTTTAAGTTCTTCAAACCAGGAAATGTTTAAACGGGGCTAATTAGCCCGTTATTCCCCCGCCGTGCGTGGCTCTGGCAGTTCTTGTCTGTGGCTGATCTGACAGGAGTCGTGCCCTCTGGCGTCCTGCGTATCAATTATGGGGCCTTTCACAGTTTGCCATTTTTGGAAACATTAGACCAGCTCAATCCCAGGTCGGCCCTTCGCTGCCATTGTGCGTGACTTCGGCTTTGAAATCAGGCTGGAGGTATTAGACCAGGTTTTCTACTACAGTCAGTAACGGCAGAAATGATGTTTCATGAGAACGCAAAGGATGATGGGAAAAAGAAGCACTTATTGAGTCAGAGATGGTATCAACTACCAAGGCTGTTCAATGCCAAACCCGACACATACACACACACACACACACACACACACACACACACACACACACACACACACACACACACACTATTCCCTACAGACAGTGCTATACTCCCTCTGCTGCCTCTCCTCTGTAAACACAGCTCCCCCTGCCTGTTTCTCACCTCATTGTACAAACAGACGTCTTCATCAGACTTTAAAATCAATCAATGCAGTAAATAATGTAACACTAATTTAATTCAGGCATGCTCACATAAATCTACCTGATCAGGTTTAACTACGAGTGGACATTTAGACTAACATCATATATTATAGTGCACATTTTGGGCGCATGCTGGATACTAAATTCTATTAATATATCCCTGTTATCTCAAAATAAAAGTCAATAAATTTGTCTTTCAACTACTATGAACCTCATTCTTTAATCAAATGCAATACGAGAACACAGGAAATATAAATTCATCCTTAATTTCAAATAATAATTTTCTATATTGAACATCCAATGCTTTTAGCGTTAAGAGATTTACTGTTTTTTCTTTCTTTTTTTTGATCTTTCTGCTGGTTTAAAGGTTTAATGAACGTGACTTATACCTATGTTAAAGACTTAATGTTATTTATTAGTATAGGAACAAGTATATGGCATGAACCATAGCATTTATAGCTTGAGCTAAGTTTGCAAGACGGGCCTTTAAAATAAATAAAACTCAGAAATAATTCATAAAAGACTGCACAAAACACAATCATTAAAAAAAAAAAAAATAAAGCTCAATATTGAGCACCAGATCACTCATGATTACATGACTGATCCCTCTTTAAAAAGGGTTTCATATAATACTACTATTTAGTAGCACTAATACAGTGGTTTAGCAGTAGCAGCACCTGAACCAGCTCCAACATTAAAATGTTGCTTACAGGTTAATGCATCGATTTTGCATAATGAGTACTATTAAAGTACATTCTGTTCATAGTACTTCGGTATTATTAGGACTTTTAATTGTAAAGGATCTGAATACATCAAATGAATACATCAAAACTTAGAAGATATCTTTACCCATTTGTGCCGGCAACTGAAATTTTCTGAAAGTTTCCTTTGTTGGAAATGTTTTCTGGGCT
This sequence comes from Sebastes fasciatus, assembly GCF_043250625.1. NCBI lineage: Eukaryota > Metazoa > Chordata > Actinopteri > Perciformes > Sebastidae > Sebastes > Sebastes fasciatus. Next base: position 28,830,917 of record NC_133804.1, read on the forward strand.
GTCAAACCGTCATAACGCACATGGGACTACTGTTTTTGCAATAACAGTAGTCCCATGTGCCAAATGTTATGCCATTTTTCCTTATCATACTAAATATAGTTTTGGGCATAAATGGGTTAATGATATCTGCACTTGTAGCAGCAAATTTTAGTGGCTTTAGTGGCTCTGAATTACTGATTTTGAAGAAAAACTAACTGGAATAGATCAATAAACTCCGTATGTGCAGTGCCCTCGGCTCGAGTCCAGCCGGGTAACTTTGTTGCATGTCTTTCCCCGTCTCTCTCTCTCCCCTTATTTCCTGTCATCTCTTTACCACCGACTCTCTAATAAATGCCGTATATATATGTATGCATATAAAGTTCTCAATTTTGAAGTAAACTTTGATACAAACTGCCTTGAGAGTGAAATAAAACCTGGTGTGAACACGTCAAAGCACCGGTTATTTTTTTGCATGAAAAAAGACATTGTGCGGGGGAGTTGTTCCAATTTTAATTTGTCCTTGTGAAAAAAGTGCGCCTCAAATTATCTAAAATGTAAGATAAACAAGATCCAGACATGTGTCACCTTTTTTACCAATTATCATTAATAAGGGCCGTATTTTGAGGGAGAGGCTCGAACGAAAACACTCGCCGCTGCTCCTCAGTGATGAAATTAAGTTGTCATTGGAGCGTCTGCCTAAATCCTGCACGCTTACGGGGGGAGAAAAAAAAAGACCGTTCGGAGTTCAGAGTGCCATGTAACATTCAATTACAATTTAACAGACGGGTCTCTATTAGTCGGTGTCCATTTCAGGGTTGGAGGCTCCAGGTCACGACCCGCTCCTCTGTAAGTCTCAGGCAGGTGCTTGTTGATGTTAGACTGGATTTTTAAAAGAGTATGACCAAACAGAAAGATTAAGTCCAATACAAAACACACCTGGTGACACAATCTCCACATCATTCTCTACTGGAGTTTGTCTGTCACACACAAACACACACACACACACACTGGAGTGGAAATTCAAGCTGACAAGTCAACATCTCAAATAAATATATTTCTCCGTCTTTTTGTTTTAAGATATTAAAGTAATTTCTATAATTGTTTGAAACAAGTCCACTTTTCCTAATTCCCATCTGTGTCCTTGACAACGGGGTCACAGCCGAGTCCTCTCCAGGCAGCTGCGCCAGATGGTGAAGAGAGAGAGAGAGAGAGAGAAAAAAGAATAGAGAGAGGACTCCTGTCAAGTTATTTCCCTGCCTTTAGAGTCGGCTTTACCTGTCCACTGGCCCCAAAATGACAAGCTGATACCCTTAAGGCAATAAAAGTCAGCAGCGGAGGCCCGGTGAAGGGCTGGAAAAATCCCTACCTGCTAAAGAATTGTTTGAACTCCTAATTGTGCAGAGCCGTTGGCAAATCAGGGGGTGTTAGGGAGGAGGCCTTGTCCAAACAGAGAAGAATAAGACGACTATCCTCGCCGGCTTTGTAAGAACACGAGTCAAGACAAATAACAGCGATAAAGAGATTGATGAAAGGTGGACAGAGGGACACAGACAGGTTTAGTTTGTCCTTCATTGACACTAAACAATATGAGATTTAGGTTTGACTGGAACATGTGGCACTCACACTCTGTTGTGTGTACAGAAAATACTTTCCAACTAGTAGGAAGTCTTGGTGTGAACAGCTGCAAAATGAATTGTCTATTTTGAGGTCAGCTTTATTGTTTGTTTTTAAGGTCTCCATGGAAAGCAATATAGATATTAAGTTTATTAACTGCGTTTAATAAAGTTAATTGATTAAAAGAAGTCTTGTACAGCATCTTTAACTACACGGTCTATGTCTGTATATATATTGTGTGTAATAAACAGAAAGTAACCAAGTACATTTACTCAAGTACTGTACATTTGTTGTACTTGTTCTTTAGTAAAGTACACTAGAGTAATGCAATTGTATAGAAAAGCACTTGTAATCCATTACATTCCAGAGAGAAATATTGCACTTTTTCCTCCACATCTATTTCAACCCTGTCTCCTAATCATGTTTATATACACTGCAGAGTAACAACTGTAGTTACTTGTTAGTTTGCAAATTGATTTTTTACATGCAAAACACCACAAACTACATCCTCCGAAATGATCATGAAGTTGAATCAACACGTCTGTATAACTAGTTTCAACAAAAACTGAACATTATATCACAATATCAGATTTCAGACGGTTATCATGGCCAAAAGAATTCACAAAAATGATATTGTCACGATATCTTTAGTTAAATTTGAAGACAAAAATAGTAATAATGCATCAGTCAAATTTATCTTTAACTCTGTTTATTGTGGGTTTTTTCTCTTTTTTTCGGCGAATGAATAACACACCTACAAATACAAGTCTAGTGAGGTGAAGAGAGAGTCTGTAACCATAACTGTACAAAAAACACAGTATTATACGTGTATTGTATCGTCAATATCGTGATATCATTACATTCCTAATTGCAGGACTGTTGTATTAGACTACATTAGTTTCAGCTAGGTGTATCTAATAAACTGGCAACTGAGTGTACGACAAACTGAAATGAAAATATGGTGCATTGCTATAGTAAAGCAATTTTATTTGCACCACCTGGACCAGCTTAGTATACTGGTTGATATTGACAGTATTTCTACACTGTGGTAATAATAAATCTGAATATTTCTTCCAGCACAGGAATCAAATGTACTCTGATGAAATGAAGTTTGTATGCTCACAGTATTAAAAGCAGGAATTCTGCAATTGTTCAACTGTTTCCAGCCTGAGAGAGATCACCGCTCTATTTTAAATAACATTAGCTTTACTGAACATTTTGAATTAGCAGAAATGATTATGAGAGTCTGACTGAGATTTGTGCCGGCTGACTATTTTGAAAGTCTCACTTTTTCCACACAAATACATCAGAGTCAGACAAATTATAGTCCAGTACATTTACATTTTATGCTTACAGTATTAAAAGCATGATTTCTGCAATTGTTCAACTGCTTGCAGCCTGAAAAAAAATCACTGCTCGATATGAAATAACATTACTGGCTTTAAATTACCTCTGAAGATTTTGATTTAGCGGGAATGATTAAGAGAAAAATCAAGTAGTTCCACATTGAGAGCCTGGAATATATTGCAGACTCAGATTTGTGCCGACCGACAATTTGAAAGTCTCACTTTTTCACATAAATACATCAGACAATAAAGTCCAGTACATTTTATACACTAACAAAGCAATGTGATTTTTATGTGGGATTCATTCACTCTTGTGGACAAGATAAAAGTCTTTAAGTCGGGACATAAATGTTTTGACCTTTGATGGAGTTTAATCTGTATATTTGTGTAAACAGGTTTATCTGTGCTTAATATGCATATTAGACCATCTAGAGCTGCAACTTTACAATGATACTAAAAATGAAAAGTATCACTCAGGACAGAGCAAATGAACAAAGACTACGCGGCTCAACCCGAGGAGCGTTAATAGCTACACGAGACATTGTTTTTTATTTATCAACCGATTAATTTGAGGCGATGTGATGTGAAAACAAAGACAAGAGCCAAACCTCGATTCTCAGAACAAATCCTCCTCTGTGATGTATTCAAGGTGCTCAATGTTGAATTAATCTATTGTATTATCATTATACATTACATTCTTCTTAATAATACAGTCAACTGTCAAATGATGCATTGTTATGTCAGGCTGCGTGCAATTATGAATAATTAGCTGCAGATTATTTTGGTTGTGGAAAAATCTGTCTGGGGAAAAACTAAATGTAAATAATTTAGCAAAATGATTTTGTTTGTTGTGAATTAATACAAAATGTGGCATGAAAAGACAATACAGGACATGAAAAAGAAGTCAACTAGTAATAATAATAGTATTAGACATTACTTTATGACTTTATTGTGGAATGTCCTTTTGTTTTAGGAGGCTAAATCTGCATTTTGTTATTAGTTTAGTCTGTCCTGACTGCACTGGATAGACGAGGTCTTGGTGGAGCAGGCACCTTCAGAGGCAGCACTTGGGGACTTTACTAGAAAGGGGATGATAATGGTGTAAGTAGGTGTCAGAAAATATTCCATAAATAAACAGTGTGCGGCTAACTGGAAACATTCTCCACACACACTCACAATCGTTAAAATAAGGCTCTTAAAACAACACTGAGGCTGTTTGAGTCGGCCCACAGGAGAAGCAAACCAGAATAGCTCGGCCTCTCTCCTGTGACAAAGCACTTGAAAGGTAACATAATAGGGGCGAGCTCGCGGAGATAGAGCAGACTACACTGTAAGACGTTTTTTTTTTCAGCCACTCTCTGCGTCGGCGTCCTCTCACACATTTGCTGCTCGGCGCTACAAGAGTTAAATCTGGTTCTTATCTCGCAGAAAGTCAAATGTAACCAAACAAGTGCAGGGGGAAAAAGTGGGCACCGGTCTGCACGTGTTCGGTCCCAATAGAAGCATGAAAAATAAGCAGGCGGCGGCCTGACGACGTCCTGAGCTCCACTGGGGACGCCTGAAAAGGTCTGACCACTCCTGCTGGGGCGACGATGTCAAACTGAGGAAGACGACGAGCTTTGAGAAATCATTTTGCTTTCTTTTACTTGGTCTGAATTCAAACAGTCCTACCTCTATGAAAAGAAACCAACAAAGTTATTTTCCTTTATTGGAGAGAGAGAGAGCAATAGTGTCACTTAGATGTGCAGCCCATTTCCCACTGTCTACATTTTAAATGCATTTAGTTACATTACAGCCTTGTCCTTCATATATTCTGAATTTTTTATCTTTCTTAGTGTGGAAGTTGCAAAAGGAAAAGAAAAAAGAGATCCTGAGATTTCAACAATTGAGTGTAGACAAAGAAGAACCAAAACATCTGACACAGACTTGCAAAACTCGCAATATACAGTATTAATTCACTTTAATTTCTTGATTAATCTATTCATTATTAGGTCAATTAAATATCAGAAAGTAGTCAGAAATGACCATCACAGTTTCCTAAAGCCTCAGGTGACGTTTTCAAATTGCTTTGTTTGTCTTAGAAACACTCCAAAAACATAAAGATACTGAATTTTACTAAGAGACGAGACTTCAGAGACCAGGTCCAAAACACACCGGAGCACACGGATATCTATTGATAACCTAGATGTAACCCACTCTCCAACTGTGGGCTGATCCCTCTCATTAGGGAGTGGTATTTAAGATATCTAAGATGTTTAGGATATTTGGATGTTGGACAAATTTACCTATATTCTTGTGACACGTCATTTATTATTATTATTACTAAAACTTTTTGATACATGTGTATGGATGTAGTCACTGATTAAAAAGTCACAATTTATATATTTTTACCCTATTTTATCCTGCCTACATGTAGCTTATTGTACACATTTTCCAGCCTTTACGGAATCAGTTCCCAATTAGGGAGGTTATTTAAGAGAATGTGAGTCTCAGATCTGTTTGACTCTGATGAAGACGCACGTGGCGTTGAAATGTTAGTCTTCTAATAAAGTTGATTGCCTTAAATCCGTGTGCTCCAGTGTGTTTTGGACCTCGTCTCTGAAGTCTCGCCTGTTACAAGATTGTCCAATTCTGTGAGCACCGGACTGACATACTATTCCTTGTGAAGCGGTTGAAGCGTGTGAAAGCTCCTTTCTTCATACTGAATTTTACTATAAGACAAAGAAAATGAGCACATCCTACATGCAACAACTAAAACAATTAACCGATTATTAAAACAGTTGCTGACGATCAACTTATTGTTTCAGCTCTGAATTCACTGTATATCTCCTACAAAAAAAGATGTGTCAAAATTAAATCTGCTGGAATACAGGCACAGGCCTGAACACAGGCGTCAACCCCGCGACTTGTCATACTTCGTTACAGATGCAATCAGCCAACGTCTCCTCCTCAGCAGCTGGCAAAAGTCTCGTCCATTCATCACTACATCTCTTCTACTTGTAGACCTTTCCCTATTATTAGTGTTAATACAAGGCCAGAGGACATGGAGGGAAACAGGCCTGGCAGCGCTTAAAAAGCCCAAATGTCAGACTATGACATGCTGCCAGCTGCCGGCGGCTTTGATATGCCGGGGCTGGATGATGCTTATTTGATCGTTTCATTAGAAAATTTGGTCTAGGTGTCAAAGAGGTTCCCTATGTCTGTGCTGCGGCTATTAGGCTCAATTATAGCTGCCAGAAAGAGGGAGAACTGAGCTGGCTCTGTGCGCCGCATTCAGAGTGGCCTTAAAGAGCCACTGAGAGAGTCACAGAAATTGCTATTCATAACACTTAATGGCTTATGAATTAAGTTTTCCCTCTAATTATTCATAATCATCATACATGCACACTGAACAAAATCACATATTTGGCTTTGGGACGTTCAGACGTTAACGTGGTCGACTTATCAGCATTTATTTAAATTTTGACAGCATCTACAAATATTAATCACAGATACGGTTTAATAATGATTGGAGCTGAAACTATCAGTTGATTAATCGATTAGTTCAGTGGTTCCTAACATGAGGTTCAGGACACCTGAAAAGGGGTCGCAAGATCATCAACAGGTAGGGCTGATAGGTAAGGGGTGATACATTGAATTAATTTGATCAATTCAAATTTTTGTTTTTTCATGATGTGTTAAATATCTACACTGTTAAACTCGAGCTATTAGAAGATGCACGCAACGGTTACTTAAAGTCAAAAAGCGTAGATGATGGCTGGTTAGCTGTCCTGTAAACTGTGACACAAATAATTACACTACACGTTAGGGCTGCACACTGACTACCTCGTAATTAATTCAACAGTTGCTTCTTTGAGAGAGACAGACTGAAACAAGACGTTCAATGTCACTGATCTGAGGTCTGTGTATGTTGACGAGGTGAGAGATGAAGCTACAGGAGTCGACTGAACGGTATGCAGATTCTACTTGGATCAGTCTGTCTCCACCTGCTGGGTAAACTGTCCTCCGATGTCAGGATGTCTTGTGAAGAAACACAAACAGCAGGAGGAGACTTTGTTTGACTTTTCTGTTCTATCTGTGCTGAAACCATAGACTGTATATAAGAAGCCCATTGGTTTGCGGACTGCCGTTTTGAAGCCTCCAGTTCGCCATGGCACGTGAGGGTGGAGCTAAGCACAACCGAACGCTGAATAAGAAATTTTTTGGCGACCAACTAGGTTACAATTAACTTTCATGAACTGAAAACACTCTGTGAAAGGGTTAAAGTTGTAAGACAAAAACACAAACAACTCCCAGACCGGACAACGCCGTGGTAGCAAGAGCAGAGGTGTGGACTTAAGTCAAATGACTTGGACTCGAGTTCAACTCCAGTCTCAAATTTGTTGTTATTTAAAAAGTGTGCCATGAATCACTTCATTTCCTGAATCAACTAACGTTAACGCTATTTATTCCCAAGCAAGTCGACACTGAATTCCCCAGATCCACTGTGGTTGAACCAATCCAACAGCATCCAATCAAGTTGCAGAAGAAACCATGAAGACTGACGTTATGTTTCTCAACAAAAAAATGAAATGAAGTATGCAAAACGTGTGGGTCGAATATTACAGACGGAGATGCAAATGTCATTACATTTGGTGAGGAGCGCATTATGACTTCAATAGGATTCAAAACTCAAAGTTTAGGACTTGGAACTTGACTTTGGACTTGAGTGCAAAGACTTGGACTTACTTGTGACTTGCAAAACAATGACTTGGTCCCCACCTCTGCTAAATAATAATAACTTAATAAAAATAATCTGAAAGATCACAATAAGACACTGCTTTGTTTTAAGGGGTCACAGGTCAAAAAGGCCAGAAACCACTAGATTAGTTGATCAACAGTAAATTTACAACAACAACGTTGAGAAGCACTTAATCGTTTAACCGCAAAAATGCAAAAAAAATTGCCAGTTCTAGCTTCTCAAAAGTTTTTGATAATTGATGCTTTTCATTGTCAAATATGAAAGTTAAGCATCTCTGGGTTTTCGACTGCTGCTTGGATAAAAGGAGCTATTTGAATATGCACTTTGGACTCTGGGAAATAATAATTAATATTTTTCGCAGTTTCCTGGCACTAGATAGACAAAGAGATTATTAGAAAAATTAAGTGTCAGACTAGTCAATAATTACATTTGTTAGCTATAACCCCTTTTATGATTATTAATAAGCAAACGTAAATAATACAGACCGTAACACGATAGTATATTGCATCTAGTCCAAAGAAATTATCTGCTGAGTCTACACTATTTATAATCTGTGCAGCCCCGAGAAATAAAAACAGTCAGGTCCATATTACCATTTCAAATGTCCATTTTCTAAATTGCCTGTATGACGTATGCGCACATACATGCAGCTCGTTCTTTTTCATTTTTTTGGAACCACTTACAGATTAGATGTAATAGACGTGCCGGGAAATGTGCCGCTGAAGGAATGTCAACCACATGTTCAAAAATAAATAGACCTGTGAGAATTGAAACAAGCACTCATAAGGTTAATCAAACCTAATTTCTTCATGGTTTCTCTGCTTTGGTTCCGCCAGCATTTTCTCTGTCATTTTATTATTATAGATTTCTTTCTGGGCAACAGTAATCCAGCCATAACTAGGCCCTGCCACTATAAATTAGCTGCAAAGAGACGTAGAACAGAGTGAGAGTGTGCATTTCTCACCTTTTGCATAACACTTTCTGCATACCAGCAATGCGTGGGGAAATTAACTAATTAGAAAATGGAGCGACGGTGGATTTAGACTGGCCTTGAATTACTACACAAAATACTTTTCTCCTTATGCCGTGTTTCTGTGGTCGGTGTGGTGGCGGAGAAACCTCTCTTCATCCGGAGCAACTCTGATGTGAGTAACTGACTGGACAGAACAAAAGCAATGAAAGGTTAAGAGAGGAAGAAGGAGTGAGGTCTGAGCCTTTTCCTGGAGGTGGCGTCTCCGGCATGGCACCGACCCAGGCTGAAGGAGTGTTAAACCTCTCAGGCTGCGGGGAGAAGAAATGACAGGACTCCCTCAAGCTCCCCTCTGTTCTTCTAATGGACTCCTCCGTCGACATGGCGGGGTTAGAAACATCATAAGTTCATATTCCCCACATGAGACTGCCCCCCCTCCCCCATTTAGCGGTGTTGCCTTTCAGATTCCTCAATGGCTCCATCTCTTTTACCCAAAGAATCAGAGTCCTATCAGTGAAATCAAAGGCGATTACACAGCTCACTAGTCATTTAGGATCTCTGCGGCTGTGGTAAGTATGCAACGCCGGCCGCAGCCCCAAAGTCTCTGTTTATTCAGTGAAAGTGCTCTGTAATTTATTTTAAATAATCTATTTTAACAAATAAAGAGGTCATTGAGTGAGCGCATTGCTGCAGGCGCACATTTAAATACCTCTTTAAGAGTCCGACTGGCTGACAGGCTGCCGAGCTGGCTGGACCCAGAGGACGCAGAGGCAGGCCTCCTGCTCTGAACAAAGTGATTCACAAAAACCTGAACATCACATGCTTAGCGAGGGAGTACTTGCCCTCTGTTGATCTCTGAGCACTGATCAACACGGTGAAGCCTCTTTTTTTTCTTCTTATTGAGATGTTTGGTTCGGATCCAGAGGGCTTGTTTGAAGAGGGGGTGGGCTCGGGCCCTGGTGGATGTTTGGGGGGCTGGAGTAAATATGACGGATGGGATTACAAGGAAACCCTCTCTGCGATTTCGAAGGGCTTGAAATAGAGCTGGTTTTTCCTGCATACCAGAACATCTCCCCACTTGCTCTCTGTGGTGGCTTCGGCAGCTCAGGTGCACTGTATCTCCGTTATGTCTGCCCGTCTGATGGGATCTGACTGCACCACAGAGCTGGACGCATCAAAGCAGGTCAATGAGAGGAGGCCAGTCCAACTGTAAGAGGCCCAGTTATATAAATGGAGCCAAAGTACTTTGCTTTATTTGGACTTGTTTGGGCTTATTTGTTTGTACACCACACAGCTTCATACTTGGCAAGATGCAGAGCACAGTTTTTCCTCCCACTTTAAATACCTACAGTATGCAACTTGTTGACGCTGGGTTATAAAACAACTTATTTCCATCATTAAATCTTATACATTATGGTTTTCTGCTATTTTAGCCAACAATAGTTTCATCAAAGACTCCATTAAACTCAATTTATGAACATTTTTCCATGCCAGACGGTTAATGCAGCACACTGGCTGACTTACCCACCTATGAATCACATACATTCAGTAGACGTGTGAGGTTCAAGGGCTAACAAAGTGGCTAATTTTTGAGCATATATATATATATACAGTACACTGAGGGGGGAATGAAGAAGACTGACGTTTCACCGAACTTTTCTACTAAAAACATCAGCGGTCCATGACTGGCATCTGGTGCAATAAGTGGTTGGTGTGTAGCGAGCCTCCTCTGTTCAGGCCAAAGAAAACCCGGTTTAGTGTAACCGCCGTTTCCTCGAGCAGCCCGAAGAGAAGCAGGAGAAAGGGTTCGAGAGTTTGGCAAGATGTTGTCATTCCAGTACGTAGCTTTATCTTTATGTACCACATGTCTTTGTCTGAGAAAATATGGAGGTGTTTGTTTTCTTGAGACTCCAACCAGTCACTCTCTCTGCTATCTGCGAGTTCATCCTCTCCTGATGCTGACAGATAAGGTCTGTGTTACCTTCTGAACGGTGAAAAGCTCCGTCTGTATTGGCTGACATTGTGGTTTGGGTCAGTGAGTCACGGTTAGGCTGATGGATTACTTTACTAATGATTTTGGCCTGAGAGCAAGCTTGTTTTAAAAGGCAGACATTCGGCGAGTCAGTTTGAGTTTCATACGATGTTATGGATTGGCGGAGTTGTGTGTGGAGCACTTCTTCAACGGCCAAAATCGACACTTGATTATTTAATGTTCTTGTTTTACAAACCGGGTTTTAATCTGTAGAGCAAAGAAACAAGAAATTCAATTGGCACGGCTAATTTGAAAAACTTAGAGTAGGATGGATTTTTTTTCTCAAACAAAACCTGCAGGCGGAATGGCGGGCGCTTTCACCGTAACATAATACGCTGATTCACATTTGAGATGTTTGCATGTACTGTACCACCAGCGGAAGATGTCCTCCGTGATTGAGCCCACCCAGACTGCAGTGTTGTGAGGGAGCGTGCCCCTTACCTCCCATTGGGGGCAACAAGGTCCTGTGTCCACATTTCAAGCAGGGCTGTCACTCACAGTAGGGGAGAAAGGGTTCTGTCTTGGGGTCAACACTTATGTTCTCCAGCTAAGAAAGCAAGGCTGGCTCTCAGAGGACAGGCAGCAGTTCAACACAGCATGCTTTGTGCTGCATCCATACAGGCCAGAGTGGAGGAGCTCAGAGATGAGCAGAGGGGAAGTGGAAACTGTCAGTGAAGAGAGTGAAAAGGAGTCTGAAGCTTTGTAGTAAAACTATAGGAAGGGCTGAAGGTTTCTTTGAAGAATTTGTGGATAAGTTTTGGCAAAAAGACCAAAAACTACCAGAACACTTCTATTTATTGTCAATGGACATGACAATTGGTGACCACAAATATTTTTTCTCAGGTAAAGTTAAAGGGTTCAGTATACTCAAACAAACCTCAAATAAAGAGGGGCAAGATGCGATGAATCACACTAATGGGGATGACACTGTACACTTTTGGAGAGTCTGATTATGTCAATGTCCTAAAACAAATTTCATCCACATGATGTGATTGCAAGCTTCAAAATGAGCTCACTGTCAAAACAATAACACATTTTTTTCTCTTTTAGAGCTGGCCCCTCTTAGTCGATTAGTCAACTAATTGGTCGTCTTGGTCTTAGTCGACTAAGATTTCTTTAGTTAATTAGTCATTTTTATGCTTCTTTCCTTATCGTCGTCAGACCGATAGCCGATGGCTTCCGAGATTGGTAAGCTTGTAACTGTGCAGTGGCTGACAGTGTTAGTGGTTGTGAAACATACAATAATATCTGGTGGGATTTTTTGGTAGAAAGATGAGGGAGGCTCCAGTGACAGATTTACATCCAAAAACCGCACACTTGTTACCATGTTTGCTGTCAAAACTTTGACTATGCTGATGCAAGCTCTCGCTCCCTGTACTGACCAGTAGTAGTTACAAACTTTGCACAGATAATCATTATAGTCAAGGTCAGACATTTAAGGGGACATAAACAAAAGAAAATTATTTTTGAGTGGAGGAATAGGCCTTATTAGAAAGTGGTTCCTGCCAGGTTGCAGCTCTTCACTGAACTTGCACTGGTGTTTTTGTATTTGTTTCACTAAAGGGGCAGAGTGTCTGGTGCCAATTTGTCCATCTTTGAACCTCTGATTGAGTTAGCCAGGATTAGCACGCATAACAGTCCTTCTATGACTCTCCAGGAGATAAAAGAGGAGGGTGGAGAGTGGAAGACGGCGAGCGGCGGATCGACACGTTTGGGCCGGTGTCACCTCTTAATGTAATTTGGCACATGGTGCTATGTGCTTCTTCTGGTGTAGAGTTTCTTTTAAGTGGCTAATGCCTGCGGTGGGTGAGCACCCACGGGGGACAAGAGAGGTCAGTGTTTTGGGTGGAACGTGTGGAGAAGGTGTGGGGGATCTTCCTGTCATTCACCGCTCATTCCTCTGAGCCCCACTGACCTTTGACCCCCCACGCAGACAAGCCAACAACCTCAACCTCATCGGCTGAGCAGGGCGGCAGTGTTGGATGTTATCTGCCAGTGCAGACGCAGTTTTACTTGCTTTTCAAAAATGCTTTTCAAGATATTGTACGATGAGATTTATTTTTCATAAATTTGATAAATGGTAATTCCATATTTTATACGTCCTTATGTTTGTGCATGACGCTGTGCACACTGCCTATAGTGTTAGTAGTTGTTTGGCTTAGCAGAGTGATATGCCGTAATACAGTGAAGTCAATTTTTACACCTGTTGTCAAAGCTCTGTTGTCCAACTGTTGAAGCAGTCAGTAAAGTACCCAAAACCTAAAAGTAATTGTGATGCAGTAACTATCTTTACAATCAAAAATACCTGCGATGACACAAGTTGCATAAGAAGTAATGGAATCCTATTCGCAAATTTTGTCAGTTTATTTATAAAAATAAAAGAACAACATATTAAGTAGTGCTGTCAAAGTTAAAGTGATAATAACGCGTTAACGCAACTTGTGGCTTTTAGGTTGTAGCGGGCTTTTAAAGCTAGATTGAGGATACTGACATGATCAAATAAAACTAAAAAAACCTAAGGAATCTATTGGTACGAACCATGTCATGCTAGCTTATAGAGAAGGAGGCTAAATAACGCTCCAAACTTGCACTAAATTTTGGCAAGGAAAAACTGGCATGGCCATTTTCAAAGGGGTCCTTTGACCTTTGACCTCAAGATTTGTGAATGAAAAATCATGTTATGATTTGAGCATATTTTTTATGCTAAATGCAGTACCTGTGAGGGTTTCTGGACAATATTTGTCATCGGTTTGTGTCGTTAATTGATTTCCAATAATACATATTTACATCCATTTGCATAAAGCAGCATATTTGCCCACTCCCATGTTGATAAAAGTATTAAATACTTGACAAATCTCCCTTTAAGGTACATTTTGAACAGAAAAAAAAGTGTGATTAATTTAAAATTAATCGCGATTAACTATTTTAATCCATTAACAGCCCTAATATTAAGACAAGATATTAGATGAACTTGTTCAGTTGGACATCAGTTGATCTCTTTGTGTCTAGAAATGTTTGTCTCTCTATTCTGGAGGTGGAGAATCAACGTCATCCTGACAGACGGTTCACATTAGTCATCCGAGGTAGGCAGGAAAAGGTTAAGATAATGTCCAAAGTGGAAAAAATTGAGCCATTAACTTCAGACTGATCCTAAACTGAACGGCCAACTATTGGTCACCTGGGGCGTCCGATGGCTGCCACTCAAACTTTCCATCTCATTAATTCCTCCTCTTTCTCTCTTCTCTTATAAGTACAGATGTAGTGGGAACCTTCAATCAGCTTCATGATGACACAACCTCTCCACTTTCATGCTCTCCGTTCAATATGCCACCACATACACACACACACACGCACGTGCACACATACACACTCGTAAATGCCCGACTGGCAGACATCTGTTGATAATCATTGCCCAGTCTCAGCAGAGAACGAGTGATATTTAATATTTCCTCACCACTTGAACAAATAAGCTCTAATAACTGCAAGGCACTTGACCACAGGAGTAGAGGAGATGTGCAGCATGAAAGGAACTGTGTGCACTTTGGTTGAATCTGCCTTGTTAAACTTTCCATAGTATTTCACCCCCGGCGTATATACTGAAAAAGAAAATCAATTCAACCACCCACCATCCCTCAAAACCACAAAAACTTAAACAGTGAACAAACATTATAAATCACTGCTTAAAAGAAGATATAAATACTCACAAACACCACTCACACATACTGTACACACACACACACACACACAGAGACACGTGCACTCGCGTACACACACTTAGAGCTGATGCGCTGCGGAGGTGTTTCAGAGCTGCAGAGCAACGAGAGACTTTCATAAAACACTCATTAACTTCCTTTACAAAGCCGCCTTTGTGACCTGCCAGACCCTCGGCTACTCTGCCCTGCTCTCTCTCTCTCTCTCTCTAACACACACACACACAGACATACACTAACATACATACATGCACGCACTCACACAAACACACAGCTTTGTGCACACACGGATAGTTTCTAGCCCAATGAGAAAGTACATAAACACTAAATGGGATTAAAGTTTAAAGTGTTACAGCTACCTGGGTATTTTTTCAGAATATGAAGGGCTCCACGCAGCCTTTTAAGAAAAGAAATAAACTACTTTTCCAGCAAATACACCAACTAATGTTTGACCCGTGCCCAGGCCCACCACATAGACGTCTGAAAAGACTTCAACGTATTGGTTTTTGGACATTTCTTTATTATTAAAGTTGGTTTCTGTGGAGACATTCAAGGGCAAATAACAAAGACTTGGATTCACACCTCAGCCCTCAGAGATGGCCCATGTCCCCTGAACATTAGTCTTTATTTCCTCATAAATCACATATTACACTAATCTAATACAAATTGTGCTCTCAGTGCAAGATTCCCTTTGCAGTGGATGACAAAGAAAATAACATCCCAGTCAAGGTTGAATTTAAAATTGCGTAATAAAATGAAAAAAATATAATTAGCACCCCGAGGTGCTCCAGCGTCTTAAAATGTGGTCGAAGTAGAAATATATTATGTTAAAGTCAACGTGAGATTCATAGTATTGAAATGCCTCCCTGATTCTTCAGATGGTCAAGCCAAGTTTCAACACTCAAAGGAGGTTACATCAGGTCCTGTGTCGCCTTGAATAAGGCAGCTCGTTTACGGATAGTTTTGGTGTTACAACCTGGGTCTTATTTTTGTACTTTTGGCCGTTATTTCTGCGTGCTATGATCACATTGTACTGACCAAAACTACAAAAATCCAACCAATCCAGCTTGGTTGCACACAAAGGCCTGTGAATGACACGATAATGCGCACGGCAAAAGCGTACAATAAGAATGACATTCTTGCTTGAAGTGTGTCATTTGTACGCCATGTAGTCTTTACTGATTTCAATGTAAATGCATCCGTGGAAATATGGTACACACAGATGTAGTGACGTAGAATATAAAGTGAGAAAGAGCGCTTATAGCGGGCGGGAGGGGAGGCGGATGAGTCCAACAAACACAGGACTTTCAACCAGGAGACCGGTGTTTTGTTTTGTTAGTTACGTCGGAGACGTTTGTCACATGTTTTTAGTGACTTTTTTTCCGTACCTATGTTACGTCGCTTGCATACATAAGTGTTTACGTACCAACCACAACGAACAGTTTGGGTAATAGTTTTACTGTTATATTCCTAATTCTATCCCTTGTTTTCTCCTACAATTAAGTTAGTTAACCTCTCAGTTTGTTTAAAACCTGTTCAATAGTCTGACTGCTTGTGTTTCGTTCCCCGTTGAACATTTTAAACTTTGTCGCTACAGTTCCAGATCTCAGTGATACATATTCCTGCAGCTGGTAATGGATGTAAACAACGCAAAATTTTAAATATTCCAAAAATGGCTTTGCAAGTGTTTTATAGAGGAAGGAAATGCATTCATGTTTGTTAATCCTAAAGGATACACACAATGGGTTTTGGTTTGTTTACAAGAAAACTGCCTTTAAATCTACAATAATTTTGGTGATCAGTTGATTGTTAAGGAAGATTTTTAAGCAAAAATGCCCAAAAAATGAACTGGTTTCAGCTTCTCAAATGTGAATATATGCTGTTTTTGAAAAACAGTTTTGTATTATATTACATTTTATATCTTTGGATATACGACTGCATGTCGGGAAAAACTATTTGAACACACTACCTTGGGCTCCGAGAAATAGTAATGGGCATATTTACTGACATTTTATAGACCAAACAATTAATTGACTCATCAATACAAAAATGAATATGTAAAACTATAAAAGACCCAAGTTGAAATATTAAGCATAATAAAATCCTCATTTAAAGATGAAACTGTTTAGTTTGACAACATTTGAATCAGCAAATTCTTCACCATCAGCAGCAGCAGCGTGACAAAGCTGCTTTTTCCACAGTAATGAATTTACCACGCGGCACTTCTTCCTGCCTGCCCTCGGATCAAAGTGAGCAACCTGCTCAGGTTTCACCAGCCAGGAGGACCAGCAGCTCGGCCTGGTTCACTTCCAGCAGATGAGTGGAGAGGTTTGGGCGAGAGGTCAGCCGCACACCGGGGATTCCCTGACAGCAGCTTTGCCAAAGACCACCAAGGTGATCGGTAGATGAAACAACATTCTTATCCTCCTCGCTCCCCGAGGCCAGAGAACCAGAGAGGGTGCTGGGTGAAGGAGGATGTACGTGACATGTTTCACTTTATTTTGGATTTTGTTCTGTTTGTCTGCGTGAAGGTGTGTGGAGACATCTTCATGCACTCCGCCATTTACATTCAATACGCCTACTGTACTGAGAAGAGAGGTCGGCGTCGGAGTGCTACATATTCTATAAAGGCATACTTGTTAAGTACGACTTGAGGAAAACTGCAGCGGAGTCGAGAGCGCAAAGAAGTAGGGAAACAACCTCCATGATGGATGACAGAGAAATAAGTATCTGGGCTGGGGGGGGGGGAAACTTCTAATTACGAGAAGGGAGGCACACGCTCATTCATCCCAAGGGGGGCTCTCAGAGCCTCGGCCTCATGAATTGAATAGTGTGGTGAGGAGTTAAGGGATGGACCAGAAGTGGCACCTTCGCCAACCACAGCGCCCAAGCCGCCTCGACTCCTTTTACCGCATGCAATTGCTCCCTCCACGCGCCGCGAACCATCACATAATCAAGCCCTTCTCGCTGCCTCACACCAAAAAAGACATGCATCTGAATACAACCCCCCCTCTCATTTATTGCCTTATAAAAAGACTTTTGGTCAGTTTTTGCATCTCTAAAACGAGCCCGCTGGTTTTCCCCCCACATAGTGCTCCATTCATCATAGGCTGGTGTAGGGAGACCTACTGCTCTTACATTTCCTGTAATTGGAGTGGCACAGCTCCAAAGGTTGGCATTAATATTAAAAGAAAGTAGCAAAAATGAATTATTTCCTGACAGTTTCTCACCTTTGCCAACTGGTATTTGTGTAATCAGTTATGTTCCAGCATGGGGGTGTCTGCATATGTCTTTGTTTGGTTACAAACCAATTTGTCACCTTTTATACTCTCGACTTCCTCTCAGGTCAAGAGGCCCCTGCGGCGCCCTAAATGCTCTCCACAAGCTTATGAGGCTTGGTGGTGAATCTGGTGCCTGTGAGGCATAACTCTCCCTGTCAAAACAGAGAGGGAAACCATGATTCTTCGCCATGGAGTCCCACGCTGCTCCGCTCTAATAAGCCAACAGACATGAGGTCATTTTTTTAGCGTTCACTTGTTAGCATTTATTAAACGTGACTGCATTGTTGGCATGAATAACTTCACATAAGTTGTTAAGAAGGTGATATTTTAAACATCAGATTAGCTTTAAGTTTGTGTGCACGTTCAGTTTACAGTTTACACGAGCCGCAGGTGCTAAATCCTGAGAAGAAAGTTATCTCATTATCGCCACGGGGCAACTTGGTTTTTGCAAGAATTTGATGTTGAACTTAAAAATGAAAACTTGGAAAAGCTCCTTTCCTGCTTGACCACTTTCTCAAAGTGGGCCGTTGTCCAGCAGCTACATGTAGTCACTTCACGGTTTGTGTTACAGTACATATTGACATTTGAAGTTTATGTTTTGAAATATCGGCCAATCATATATTTTGACAAGACAAATGTGAAACCTCATTGAGTGTTTCTGTTTTTGGGTGAAATGAAAACACGATCTGATGGTCATTTACAGTAATGTTTTCTTCCAATGTGCATTGGTGAGTGCACACGCTGTAGACGCGAAAATGAACTTGAAAAAGAGGGAAAAGGGGGCTTTTGATAGAAAGAAATGCACCCAGCTGTGAGCTGGACTCGACACATGGGATGTATAAATAAACTTGTATCTCACGCCAGGTTTTCAACAAACCACCGGCTAAATGGGAGATTTTATTTCAAATTAGAATTTCCTCGTAGATCTAGAGATATCACACTTAATGATAATGAGAAGTGATGGGTCTTAAAATATTGTAGGTTTGATGTGATGTAGGTGTTGAATTGATTTGCTATGAACAAGGTTCTGCTTTATTAACTGACCTGCACCTGAGTTGTAATCCTAAATATTTCATTTAATTACATGTCAAATTATATATCAGTTATCTCTGTAATGTTAAAAAAAAAACGCATGTAAATTTTAGACAGAGTGAGCATCCTGTTTTTTGGCTTCATTTATGTTTTTATAAATGAGAGAAAAACAAGTTTTCTTCGTCTGTAGTAATAAACTTTTGATTAATGTTGCAGCAGCAGCTGAAATCACTTAAATTATTGAAGTTGTTTATATTTCTCTTACACTCTAATTATGCACTTACGCATTTACATATTTGCACGAAAGGTTCACAAGATAAAAGTCACATTCAAAGGCCTTTTTTATTGGAAAATTGGAATAAATACCTTAACTCTTGACCATCACACGCATTAAGATGTTTTCTTTTTCTGCGCAGTCAATCATGTGCTCTGACATACAAAAATAGACGCGGGACACTTAGCAAAGAAAACCTCATTTATAACACGCTTCAGTGCATATATTACACATATTTACGTGGATGTTGTGGGACTGCTTCAAGAGCCACTTGGGCCAATGTTTGCTTTAATTAATGAAATGGAAATGGGTATTAAAATTAACACTTCAATTATCTTTGGAAACAGAGCCCGCCTCATGTGGGTGAAGTTCAACAGCTTAAGCCTGGGGTTGTGTGCCGGGGGAAAAAAGAAGAAGAAGTGGACAGCCTGGTGAAGAAATACTCCACCAACATGAAAGAGCATTACCCTTCAAGGTGGGGGGACTTTTTCTCGTTTACTTTTAGCCGGCAGCCTTTTAAGAGTGATAGAACGCAGGTTTCCTCTTCCATTCATACACTGTGAGTCTTGGATGCTGCGTACGACACAAAATATTTGTGTGGGAACATCATCATGATTCGGATATATTGGCAATGGCAACAGGGCATGAGGGTTTCCCTATTTGTGCCACAAGATGAGAGGGTGTTTCTTTCTCTGGCGCCAGAGGCCCTGTGAACCATGAGCTGATCAAATGGGCCACCTCGTGTTGGTGTGGACGGTGGTCATGTTTGAATAACGCTCCCAGTGTCGGAGACAATGATCGGCGGTTGGATTCAGCGAGAGGAAAGGATGAGACATTTGTTTGGGGGTGGGCGGAGAAAGTGGGAGTGATCATTTGTCAATTTACGTATGTCAACGTGCTCGTCGCTGGTTTGGAACGTGTTGAATGGAACCGTTTTCAAAATGCTCAAAGCATGTAACTGGCAGTGCAGTGGGGAATCTTTAAAGGGTCAGTTCAATCAAATAACTTCTGGTGGTTTCTGGCCATGCAGACAGTTTTGGTCTTGTTTGCCTAGGTCTACCCCAATATGGAGGTGAAGAAAAAAAATCTCAGTTGTGGTGCTCAGAGCAATAAGAAATGACGTATCTGCCCAGTAACAGTGTTCCTGTTACTCTGGATGATCCATCTAACAGTTTTCATGGGGACCACCAGTGTTGTCCTTTTAGCAAATTTAATATCTGTTAATGTCACTGCATCGGAATTAAATGTATGTACTGTAAGGTAACATGAAGACAATGATTGCTGTGGAACTAATTACTCAGTCAGTGGCCTGTCATGACCATAGACTGTATATAAGAAGCGGACGTAGTCACCGTGACATCACCCATTGGTTTGTGGACTGCAATTTTGAAGCCTCGAGTTCGAGTTCAGCATTTTGGCAATCAGAATCTTTTTGGCGGTCGCCATCTTGTTTTTTTGCAACCAGAAGTGACATGAGAGGGTGGAGCTACATACAACCGAACATGAATAAGACGAATAAGAAGATTTTTAGGTGACCAAAAATGTTATAATTATTTTTGTTGAACTGAAAACACAGTGAAAGGGTCAAAGTTGTAAGACGAAAAACATGGACAATTTCCAGACCAGACAACGCCGTGGTAGCGACTTGCCAATCACAAGGTAGCCACGCTCTAAAGCATACCCTGCTTTATGGTTTATTTGACTCTAAATGGGACCAGAATTTACTAAATGAACATCATGTTGTATTGAAAAAGACTTGAAACTAGCGATTGAGACCATAAACTCATGTTTACAATGTTTACTGAGGTAATAAATCAATTGAGAAGTAGGCTCATTTTCTCATAGACTTCTATACAATCAGACTTCTTTTTGAAACCAGAGGAGTCGCCCCCCTGCTGGCTATTAGAAAGAATGGAAGTTTAAGGCACTTCAACATTGGCTTCACTTTTCAGAACCGGAGGTTGCCCACTGGCCATGACCTCATGAATGTGACTAATAACTGCAACACTGAATTTTATGATGACATTGATGAAGAATCTACATTTAATGTGGATCATCTGATCATGTCTGGCCAATGCCTGATTCGCCTAACAAGCTCAGGAATCGTCCCAGATAACCATCTGATGGATCAAAATGGTGCAGAAAGTAGTCCCAATGCAAACTTGGTGAACCAACTCACGCACCTCAGCGGACCTTTGCAAAGGTAGTTCTCAAGCTGTGGGTGATATAATCTAATGAGCCTGCATGTGTCACAGGAAGGGGAGCCAAATCAAAATGGCTTGTTGAATCACATGCTTTCTGATCTAGGCAGACCACAAAACATGTGGCTGTCTTATTCCACAGTTTGTGGGTTGGTAAGAACTCCAGATACCCAAATGTACGAGCACAAGTACTGAAAAAGTAACTTTCCCAGGATATGTCCGCTTTAATGTAAAGTAGCAGCACAATGTTGATGTAGAAGGAGACAAAACATATTTCAGTTGTCGTGTAATTATACATGTTCAAATTTGAGCACTTAAGGGACTTCTTGTCCGAGTTTCAAAGCTCAATCTTGACCTTAGAAACATCAGTTGACAAAATAATGTCACCACAAGGTCCATTTCGTAGCAGTTCTGTTCTGCTTGTAATTGAGTAAATAGTGACTGTCCTCTCTCACTAGCAAAGATGGAAGTAGTGTGACGTTAATGTGTTGCCACAAAACGTTGGGGCGGATGATTGGGGCGTACAAAGCGTGGGACTACGACACTGGAGACTGTGGTTCTACCAAGAGTCAACATTGGTTTCTTTTAACCGTGAGGGTGATCTTTTTCCCAACCTTAACCAAGTCGATTTTATTGCTTAAACTCAACCAAACCTTAACCATAGGAGTGGCAGATCAGAAAATTCTCACATGAGTCACTTTGGAAGGGACTGAGTAAATCTTAAAAAATACGTCACAATCATGTCCTCTGTGCCAAGCAGTTGGGATTTGAATCAAGACAAATGTAGGACACGTTTTGAAAAATTTAAAACATTCAGACATTGTGCCGAGCAGCATGAATCTGAATGAATCCTGATGACTCATTACACATGACAATAAATATCATGTCCTAAGACCCTGCTGACAACCGCAGTCGTCTTCAGTCTGGAGACGGCGTATGATATTTATTAACCCACATCATGTTTTCCATATGCAGCGTTCAACTCTGTGATTCCACATCAAGCGAGGCTGTTTTTAGCCCGAGACGTCATTATAGTAACAATGTAGTCATCGTGATTTACATCTGAGGAACAGTCATGGTAGATATAACAAACGCACAACTGACAACTCTAAAAGGGCTGATTATCTCCTACATTAACCCTCCGTGTAACACTGAAATGTTTAAAAGAAAGGCATTCTTCTTTTGGGTGTACATCGGAGAGGGAATTCAACTTTTCCCCACTCCATTCTGCGGTTATTTATCACCCCTGACGGTCGGGCTCCGGCCCACAGGAAGTGAAGCGTAAGTGCAACAGGAAGAGGAGAAGGTGGACGGTCTGATCCCCAGCATGTAAATCAAGCTTTTTTTATGAGGGCCGGCCACCCTGGAAGATGAAGTGCTCTTGTTGTGAGAGAAAACAGTGGAGCGGTACACACGTCATAACATTGACACCTCGGAGGGGGTCGGCTGGGATCCATCCTCGGGCCACGGCTCCCATGTGCCCTCTTGGCCTGAAACACCACCAACCCCCCAACCCCTGAAAACCCCTAAAAGTCATCCTTCTCTCCTCACACACTCTTACACCTCTCGTTTTCACTGTCCCCTGCCTCCCTCACTCCAGATCTGCCTCAATCGGTTACCTACGACATCTTTAAGAGCAGCGCCCGGCTTCTGTCCACCAAAACACTTTCTCAAACAATAAACAGAGGGCCTAGGTGGTCCTGTCAGAGCTGCTGTCTTCATAGAATAACCAGCTACCTCAAGAATCTCCTGCTCTGCACTCTGTGGACGGCCTGCACACTCGTACGTGCACTCACACCGTGTACTCGATTGTCAAAACCTCCTTAAATTGTTTGGCCACAAATGTCACACTGCTAATGACTGCTAATTGGATTTAGTCCACACGTTTGAGGACAACACACTTACAAAATGTTACCCCGGATTAATTGTTAGGCACATTGTCAGAGGTCAGCCCTGTCTCCTAGAAATCATGTTAATATGCTACTAATTTATTTTACCAGTTATGTTACGAGCAGGGCTGGATTGACCCGCTAGCCGGCCCCGGTGCAAAAAGTGAGCAGTGGGCCCCTATTGAGCCCCCTTTGTTCCTGTACTTGAATATGTGCGATTTACTGTAGGCATAATATCAAAGTAAATATTAAAGATATTAAAACGCTTGGTCAGTGGCCCTACGCTTCAAACTATGACGCTCTAGGTACAACTCTAGCGTCAGTTTTGGACTCAGGGAAGGCGTGTCAAGTTTCTGCTCGTTTAATGCATACTTCCAACATAAGTTTATTTATGCAACAAAACTAATTGGTTAGATTTAGGAAAAGGTTGTGATTTGTTACGTTAAATAACTCCTCTTGTTATGAAACTGGCGTTAGTAAAGTACGGGAGTTACGTAACAAAACTACGGTAAAATAACTTGACTTTGACTTGGTCTACTGTGTTTGTTTGACCCATCCATCCTTTCCTACAACCCTCTCTATGTGGACTTTCTCGCTATTTAAACCACCATCAGTTGCTCTGACCGTCTACCAATGACGCGGATGGGTTTACATTGGAGTAAGTTGAAAGCCTGGTGCGTCCCATACAGATGCTAAAGGGTACCTCATTGCGCCGGTATTTGCCCAGTTGGTAATCTATCTTTACTTACAAGGGAAACGTAATTGCTGCTTTGATTATGTTAGTTGGGAATATTACTTTCCAGGGAACAAAGTGCCAGGTGCGCGTTCAAAATGCAGGACTTTGTCGCCGGGGACCAGAGGTTCAGGCAACAAAATCACTTTGGTTATGTTTAGGGAAAGATCAGGGTTTCGGTTAAATGATAAAAAGTAAACTTCGTGCTTCAAGTCACTGTTGACTTTTTCAATATCAAACAAAGACATGATCATTATCCTAATCTCGACCAAGTGCTTTGAGTTGCCTAGACATAACTAAAAATATGTTTAATCATGCTTTAGTTACAACAAGCGAATATTGTAAAGAAAATGAATGAAAGACATTATCAGTGAACATTTTACTGATGCGTTCAGTATTACCGCTTTGTGAGATACACTAATTAACAATGTTTCCTCATTATGTTGATAAAAGATCAAAAGAAAGAATCTGGGTGACATTACGTTTCCTTGAAAATATATTTACTCTTGCAAACTGGTTGCATATAAACACAATTTGTAGGAGTTGCAGAGGTAAAAGTTAGTTTGTAAAGGCGTTATTTTTGGTATTTTGTTTTTTCCGCCTCACAGAAATCCACTCAGCTCCATACTGGTGTGCTGAATGACCTAATGGTCACGTCAATAACATACGTGTGTCGATGGGAACACCTCGGTGTTTGTGTGGAAACAGTTTGTCACATTTTATTAGTTCACGTCGACCACTTTGCAAGGTGCTCACCCAGGTTACATCTACTCTCAGTGTGGCTCTGAGACAAATATTACAGACACACTTTTATTAACCAACCTTTTTACTGTAGATTACTCGACGTCATGCAATCTTTGTTTTCATCGCCATTTGCTACGGAGCAGGTAAGATTTAGAGCTGTTGTGGCTGATCTAATTGCAAGAGCACCAGAAGTATTTTCGCAGGAAGCTCTGTGTTTACCTCGAGTGTGTGACAGGAGCCGGGGAGATGGCTGGCATAATGGGGTTTATTTACGTTCACACTCACTTACACTGCCCAGTGTCTGGCACTCTAACCAGGGGGACACATTCCTGCTGAGAGACGTCATCGGTGCCGCTGCACATAGAAACTGTGTTCACGAGCCGCGGGGTCACTCAGAGGGATTACTCTAATTGAATGACCAGGTCTGGTGAGACTGCAGTTCAGATACGGCCATCACAATATTGAAACTGTTTACCTATTTTATATGTCGGAGCAAGTAGCTTGGATCTGTAAGCATTCAGTCAGCACAGTATGTTACTTTACATTTAACCTTCTTCATTAGCAGCTTTATGCAACAGGTTATATTAAAATAAGGATCAAAGAAGCTTCAGATTAGGACTGAAACACGTCAGAGACGGTTACTCTTTAGACACAAAGTGAGAAATTAAATGTTAAGAGTGAATTTATTCATTTAGTCAAAATTTAAAAGAGGTTTGAAAACATTTGTAAAGATTTACGACGTCCTTAAATGTTGATTTTGTTTATTTATTTTTACCTACATACATAATTGTTTGATACGGATTGTATGTGTCTTAAGTGACATTTATTATCAATCTTTTTTAAAAAGTAAATTCTTAGTGAAAGTAACCATTAGTTGCAGTCCTAAAAATAACCATATTAATCTAATTATTAATTAATTAATCTATAAAATGTATGTAAAAAAAATTTCAAACACAATTTCCTAGATCCCAAAGTGACGTCTTCAAATTGTTTGGTTTGTCTGGCCAATAGGAATGAGCGAATCGATACTGTGGTATTGATACTTCGATACTCACAAGCTACTCATTTAGTATTGCTTACTTAAAAAAAATTATATACATACAAAGCGTGGGTGGCTGCATCACTTCCAAATGTTTTCACTACTTTTGTATAATGTTAGTGCCCAAACATCCCTGACATATTTAGCAGGCCTAGGTCACATGACTGTAGAAACCATGTGACATCAGAACCCAGTGTACAGCGGCGCACATGTCCACATAAAACATGTGAGAGAATGGCAGGAAGGAAATGTAGCAAGTAACCTCTTCAAACATTTAAAAAAAAACTCAATCTGAAAGTTATAAGAAGGCTTATTATTTAATAATTTCTGTAAAATATCAGACAATTTTTTTTACAATTAGTGACACAAACATTTTTATTTAATTGTACTTATATTTCCTTTTGTAATAAATGTGTTATTTATGGCCGATATGCATCATGCGATTTACCTTTGAGTGTAATGATTTTTTTAAATAATTATTATGATTATGAAAAATCACATTAAATTTAAGATATGATTAGCATCGGTAAAATTGTAAAATAAAATAAAATAAAATCGCATCGATTTTAAAAAGTTTGGTATCATCCATCCCTACCGTTCAACTGTCCAAAAGTCATAAATAATTTTGTTGAATAAAGTTGAAAAAATAAATTAAAAGTCGGGGTGTGTACAAGGTATTGTGTTACTGAGCAGCAACAATATAAAAGCAATACATTCCACTGCAACAAAGACAAAAATGAGCTACAAAACTTTTAGATATCACCACATTTCTGTTATTAAATTCAAATTTCAAGTATGGTAACACTATTGAAATGAGCAAAACTAATATTTCAAAGCAGCTGTAAAATTAAAAACTATCTAGTGATACCAAATGACTAATTATTATGTTATTTCTATGTGTCGTCTAAGAATATTCAAAGACGTCACAGTAGTTGGAAATAGACTTGCACAGACGAGCAGTTATATTTGAATTTGAAGCGACCAGTATATTTGGAGTCGCTGTATATTTATGCTGGACTGTTTAGCTTGGCATCTCTCTGCTGATAATTTATGACACATCTGGTGTCAATCTGCCATCACCTTCCTCATAAAAGGTCCCCAAATCATGAATATATTCTTTAGATGGCAAGAAATGCTCGTTATGAGCCGGGCTTGATTTGTGGAGTCTATCTTTTTCACAGTTGACTGGGTATTTGGGTACGAATCAATGTGTCTCAGAGCGACTAAGTGAATTTATATACTTGGGAGTGTCTCCACGGCCGGCGCTGTGGCCAAGTGTGGGACACATGCAGCACCACAACGGAAACCAGGGAAACGGCATTAATTGAGGAGGGGGGGGGGAAGGGAAAAACATCACATGTGAACTTCTTCTCCTGCAGTAATTCAGCATCATGAAATCCTATACTTCCCCTTTCCATGCAGAAATACGTCGAGGCAAGTGCTAACCAACTCAGAGGCCACAAAGCAGAAAATTAAACAGTCGTTTCTGATCAACTCTAAGGCACATTATTGTTGCCTGTGATGCCAGAACAGGTTATCATCTATACTTAACATGTCTGATATTATTTTAGTTTCTTTAGCTCTCTGTTTTTTTCCTTCCAGAAGGCACTTAAAGTCTAAACCCATGAAAAATTACCATCGCAGCAGGAGAGATAATGGTAAGTCGTACATAAAGTGCAGTTTTCTCACTACTATAGCGTATGTGGTTAGTGTGAACACACTTCAAATGTGTTCAAATTTACTGGATTTTTCTTCACTCCTTTTCTCTCTTTTTCAGTCACAAACACATCTTGAAAGCACTTGGACAAACACTCCTCCTCTACATGGAATACAAAAACAACAAAGAGGAGTGATCACTTCAAGTGTTTTTCTTCTCATATCTTGCCATGTTGCTCTGGCGTGGTCGAAGCTGCACTATATGTAGAAAGGTTTCAGTCAGAATATCCTCCATGGAAGCGAACGAGAGAGGAGGCTGGAAAGAGGGCCGGTCAGTGAATGTTTCATTATATCTAATGTTGCTTTCCCTGAAGCGCTCTCCAAAGTAAGCGAGCTGCGTGAGCCGGGGCTCGAAACGCTCAACCCCCTTGTGACCACTTGGAGCAAAGCAACTCTCCACTTTCTCAAACCGAGAGCCTCTGCATGGATTATGTGTGTGAACACAGTGGTGCTTTTTATTTAACTCGATTTTTCGCTCGCATGTTTGAAAGCGTGGGGTTTTTCGCTGCCTGAGACGGGGGCTTGACATGATTAGAAAAGGGGCGATATTTTTGGGACGATAAACAGGCAAAGTGTAACAGATATTTTCATAAGCGACACGGCCATCACAAACATATTTAAAGTCAATGTTTTGGGGATGATATGATATGATTTTTGGGCTCTGGTGTGGCTCCTTTTCATCGAAGTAGTCACTCAAACTGCAATTAAATAGTTATAAATAAGTGTTGTTAAAACAGAACTAGAATTAGTTCATGTAGATGTGGAAACAATGTACATTATTAACTATTAAATACATGCAGCTACAATTTAGAAGTGAATGATTTTTCCTCCCAAAAAATGTGTAAAGACGACATGAACAGTTGTGTTTTGTAAAAGTCAGAGTGCCACTGCTTACTGATCCTCCCTCCAAAAATCAAGACTGATCTTAATTGCCTCTATTATTTCACTAAATGGTTAATGACTGTGATTTAATACACACAGAGCTGTTTGAGTGTGTGCACCCGCTAACAGCTGTGTGTGTGTGTGTGTGTGTGTGTGTGTGTGTGTGTGTGTGTGTCGTGGTGCTCAGCCGGCTGCTGAGGTCTTTGCTTTGATTTCTCTGCTCCGGCATGTGCGAGGACTTAGCGGGCCGAGCTCCCAGACATCTGTTGAATATTAGGGGCAATAACAGCTGGGCGGACCTCAAACATGGTCACCCACTTCACCTCGCCGTGTCTCTGAGGATAACCCCAGCTGCCTCACACTCCAGATGACAAGTGCCCGTTCACCGGCCCGCTGAGTTTTCGTGGGCCTGCCGACGAGCCAAGCGCCCTCGCTTCCAAACAATCCATCAGAAAGCCTCTCCTCTTTCTGTCTCTCGCTTTCTCCCGCTGAGCATGGGAACAAAGTGGGTGGTATAAAGTGATTTCACCGCGATAATATCCCACCGTGTTTGATTTCCCATAATGTGTCAGCTTGTTGTTGAAATAAATTTTGGCTCCACGGTGGTTGTCCGTCAACCGCTCTCCCGTGGCTTTTCTCCTTAGAAAGATCGAGAAAAAGAGAGAAGGAGGTCGGCCCGTACAGGCAGATGTTGAGCTTTTAGAAATTTCTAAGAAATATTTCTTCGAACTCCGGTCGTGCTTGTTTCACAAATTCAACATATTGTTAAAACGAGAACACATTCTTCATCTTTCACACAAATGAAAAGTTGAATTCATCAGCAATTGAAGGCCACATTGCTCAGTTCAATACACTCAGCAGCTACAGCTACACTTGGTTATGGTATGACCATTAGCTTACAGTGGCTAACGTTAGCAAACTGTAGACACTATAGATAACTCTGTTTAACTGACATTACACAATCAGTTTGCTGACTTAATGACCTTTCTTCACTTGTGCTACTGTTACACTACATTTAAGTGGATTGTGGGTAAATTTGGGGCAATTATTACCAAAACCAACTCACTACAGCTTTAATTGGTCTGTTATGACCAGGCTAGTGTTTGCAGACTTTAGATAGATATCATCATGTAATTGATACACTTAGTTTTAGCATTACCCATTGTCAATTGTGGTCACAGTAGTCATAGTTATATACTTAGTTTTAAGGCTGCACTGGCAACAAATAGGAAGATACACATGTAAAAATACCCCTGTCTTATCAGCCAAAGTCATCACTTTTCTCCAAACGGAAATCATGTAGATCCAACTTTGTTGTACAAATTAAACTTCAAATAAATGTTTGCAAAGTTCAATTCAGTTATAAAGCAATACTTTACTAAGTGAAGATCCATACATCATTAAATTAAAAGGTTTGCACCACATAAACTAGTAGTACTTACGTAGATTTTAGTTGTTGCTAAATATTGACAATCACTAACTGCCAGGTGTAACTGCTGCGTTAGCTAACTGAACTAACTGACAAAGCTGACGTTAGCTTGCCAACATATTGAGGTGAGGTAATGGAATATTTTGACACATCTGACTTAATAAATGTTGTTTTATAATAATGTAAACTGATAACATTTCCCCCAAAAACTTTAAATTACAAAATATTATGCTAATGTTGGTTAAGTTAGCATAAATGGATATTTCCCTCTCATTCTGAACTAAATGAATACTATTATCTCTGAAACACACATATTTCCATGTGCATATGTGAATAAAACAAATCCCTGTTACATTGAAAGGATTGGCATTAAGTTTAATATATTGTTTGGCCCCTTAAAATCGATCAAATTAATTTGAGTACGTTTTGTTGCAGCTTGTGATGCTACAGTAACTTCATGTTTACATTACGATACTGATGATTTCTAGCTACAAATTTATACATTACTAAAGTTTTTACCCGCTAAGATATTTCTTAAGTTTTAATTGTGCAACCACAAGTTTGAAACTAGCTTGTAGTTAGTAAAAATTGAAGAAGAATGAATTACTCACAAAATCAATAATGCATTACGATTGCAAACCAATCCTGACCTGCGGGTATTAAAGGTCAAACTTTTCTGAAAAAGTTACCCAGTTATTATTTTTTAAACTGATAATAATAACTAAATCAATAAGCACATTCATGTATAACTGCAGTCACTTGCTGGCTCGCTGCTACACTTGGTCCAACATTTTAAGGCGCTGCATTCTGGGTGTCGTTATGGAGTCACATTTTATGACCTTGTGATTAGTGTTTTTATGGCGGTAGGGAGGTCTGCAGATGGTCTATGTAAACTTGTCACACTGAGGGGCTCTTGTCGGGCGGTGAAGGAGAGAAGGAGAGCTCTGTTAAACCCACAGGAACATAAACAGAGACGGAGTGCCCTCTTCTGGAGGCTTTTACTTTTTACACTGTGGATGATTATATAGTACACTACAGCAGCAGCCAATGATCGTGTTCGGGAGGGATTTTAATGAGTGTGACTTTTTTGAAATGTTCAAATTCCTGAATGTGAATGTTAGAGAAGCACGTCAGTGTTAAAGATGTGGAGAAAAAATACATTTGAGACAATATCGATTAAATGGCTGATTTTTTTCCCCTCGATTAATAAGGTAAAATAAAATAAGCTTTTATCGATTCAAAGAAGGAAATTTGGTTGTTGCAGCAGAACAAGGACAGAAATAAATTTAGTAAGAGGTGTATTAAAAAACAGAATAGAAGTAAAAATAGAATCTATACGGAGAAATTAAAGATACAATTACAAAGTGACAGTGGTGTGATATGATTAATTGCAGCAGAGTCAGTAAGTGTACTATAGGTCAATGGCGTTTATATATATTTAATATGATTGATAATGTTTAATATAATTAAGTAATGATCCTTAGTGTTTGTCTGTATTAATATGGAAATCTAATAGAAATCGAATATAGCTGATGTTAGTAAATATAGTATGGTAATCGTCTGGTTATATGAATATAACTATAAATTGTCAGAAAATGTAAAAAAACAAAAAAAATGCCCATCATTACTTGCCAAAAAGCACAAGATGACATGTTAGAAATCACTTGTTTTATTTGACCAGAAGTTCAAAACCTAAAGATATTCAGTTTATTATCATAGAAGAAAATATAATAATACGAAAATATTTACATTTGAGAAGCTAAAACAAGTGATTATTTTTGGAATTTGTGTTTAAAAACTGACTGGTCGACTGTGAAAATTGTTGATTAATTGTTTCAGCTCTATACTTCTTCAACAGAAAGTAGTTAACAATCAAAACTGTTCACAGTGAGTTTGGATATTTTGAGTGAACTAACCCTTTAAAGCTAGCTGCTGACATATTACCAATTTATTTTGTCTGCATTTGACTTCAAAACCTTATAGGCTACATGCAGATATATGGAAAATGTAGTGTTGACAGTAACTACATAAGTTATTGAAACTGTGATTATGTCCGGCGTTTCCTCTTATTAAAATTTAGCCAAAGACTTCTCTTTGTGTGTGTTTCCAGATCTGATGACTAGTTTTAAACAGCCCTGGTGTGACAGAGGTCCTGTTGTCTTGGAGATACTGATGACCCTTACATCCTGTTAAGCGTTTTACACATTATGTGTTAAGCGTTTCACACATTCTTTAACTTCCAGGCTCTAGTTTCACACATTCGGTCTCTGTCTCTCACACATGTGTGTCAAAGCTGTGATGGTGAAGAGGAACAAAGAAGAAGCTTTCAGAGGTAGAAGTTATAATTGAGCATCACTGTATCTGTTTTAAAATCACTGTCGTTTTTTCAATTGCCTTTTAAAAATTATTATTTCACAATTACTTAGGAGTTCATATCTGTGTTGAACTTTTGAACAAAATGTAGTGCATTTTCTCCATTTCATTCGACTGAAATTAGCCTCTTTGGAGATAAGATGCATAATCGAACCTCTCTTTTCACCTTTGTCTCATCTCAGTTGTGATTTGTGCAACGTATCCTCATACAACAGCTCTTAAGACTCCACAAACTGCTGCGTCACTTAAACTCTGATAAAAAAAAGTATTTCTCAGATAAACAGCACTGATTTGCATGTGACCGTTTTCAGGCATTTGTGTCCATTATATAGAAAAAACTTGAGTCTTAAATTGAGCAGAATATAACTTGTACAAATTGGTTTAGTGGCAATACACCTGAAAAAAAGTCAAAAGACATTTAAGTTGTTTATAAGTTGTTGTTTTTTCAAGTTTGGTTCCTTTTTGTGCACTATTTAAATACAAGAACATTTCTAATTTTCAAAGTCAATTTTAGGTCACTGTCCAATGAAAACCTTGTATCTCCAAAATGCTCCAACTTCTCAGGAGCTAACAAAAAGAGCTTTGTGCAAATCCATTTTCAGATGATCTAATTTTAAAGGTTTTATTTTGGTTAAGAAATAGGACATTTTTCTTAACCCATAAAAGAACACTTTATACTTGAAAAATGAAAAGTCCCTACATTTGGAGAGACATGGTTTTTCACTGGACAGCACAATAATTGTATGTAAGTTAAGTGCATCAATGGCTATTACTGTTTGCTGCATTCATAAATGTAATTTATTCCATTTATTTCTATTTGAGTCTGTGACAATCAGCCTTGTTTTTACGACGGCTGCCTCATTTTAGGAACACTGTTTATACGAGTTCATAAAAACTGTTAAAGCAGTGATACGCTGAATCAGATTTCATTTCACAAATCATTACTCTCAGCTCCCGCTGTTTCATTTGCAGCCGGAGCAAAACATGTCGATGAAGATGTAATGAAGTTTGAGAAACAGGCGGGACATGTCAAACGGAAAATATGTAACAAGTAGCATGAAACTGCTCCATTGTGAGCTATATTGGGAGTGAAATACATTTGTGGATGGGGGTTTCTCTAAATGACGCACGCACACACGGAGGATTAATGGAACTTCAAACGTGTTTTTCTTTGTAATGCATCATTATGAAGCAGTGAATCTGTCAGCGAGGGGAATCTGTGCGCTCTGGTCACCGAGCTGGTCCTGCAATTATTACCGGAGTCCTTTTACTGTGGGTGGAGGGACATATGGAGAAAAGATTGACCAAACGAAACTCAGGCAACAGGTGTTTCACTGCAGCTTTTTGACTGCATTTACATTCACTTTTGGCATGTTGACGTTTTTTTTGTCAATTTTAATGAAAATTTTGGTCACCGTGTCGAAAATAATAATTTAATAGATTTGTTTTAGCTGAGTGTTTTATGCTGCACCAGAATAGCTAACCCTGAGATTTCAGTTCCATAATACCAAGGAACAATTTAACATATATGCTTATTCGCTGTCTGGCTGAGAGTGACAGTAGATACCACTCTCATGTCTCTATCAAGCTGCAGCCAGCAGACAGTTAGCTTAGCTTAGCATAAAGACTGGAAACAGGAGCAAACACCTAGCCTAGCTCTGTCCAAAGGTAACTAAAACCACCCACCAGCACCTCTAATGCCTAATCATAATACACTTCTTTAGCCCCAATTTTCCAGAGTCAAATCCGTATTGGCTCTGTGCTTATCGTAGACACATTCCAGATATCTAACATGCTAAATATCTGGACCTGTCGGGGAGCTTCAGCCAATGAGAACGCGAGTCACGGGTTGAGGGGAAACCCGGCGAAGTGGTCGCCTGTAACAATAGGAACTTTACTGTATGTGTTGCATTTACAACACAGACCAAAGTTGTTGTTGCACCTATGGTGTTGGATGTTTGCATGACTAAACATGACAAATTACTGATCTACATAGGGGAAATATTAAAGACGTGTGGAAACAGGCTATTATGTGAACGCGAGTGCCGACGGCAACATCGAGAAGCATGACTATGCCCGTCACTTCAAGCTTGTTTTCATGACAGAATGTAGTTTGGAGACCTCATGGGGGATTTATCCTGGTGAAAGATCTTGTAGTGTGTGACCCCCTTTCGCCACAACGACTTAAACACTCCTGATATAAAGACAGCAAGTTACAACAACATTACTGTGATCTGACGACTTTGAGAGTCTTGCTATGTGAACCTGGCATTAAGATCACTCGTTACGTCTCGGTTGTTTAATCTGTATAAAACATGAGTTAAAGTTTTACAGATGTTATGTGTTGGACTATCTCTTCCTGGAGTCTGCAACTTCAAATTGTTTTTACACTCATCAAACAAGATATAACTTGTTATTCAGTGGAGGATCTGTTACCTTCGGACAGAGGTTGTGCTGTTCCCACTTCACTGTAAAAATGAAGAAGTTGAGAAATGAAGATATAAGGGCAACCAGCTGCAAAGTCTTTTTGAGTTTAGTCAAATTTGGGGTCAGCTAGTTGTCACAGCCACAATGAAACATGAATCAATGAAACAAGTGTGGTTGAAGTAAAGCCATTTCCAGTCATTATGCTAAGCTAAGCTAACCGGCTGTAGCTTCATATTTAGCACACAGACGTGAGAGTAGTATTGATTTTGTCATCAAACTAAGCTTATTTCCTAAAACGTCAAACTTCTCCATTAAGTTTTAAGGATAATTACAGCAGTTTGCATGTTGAGGATGAAGCTTTTGATTTCTGCACAGATCCAGGTTTTGGCACAACCACATTGCACGCTAAAATGTCTCTGTATTTAGAGAAGGTCAGATTATTCAGAAATCTGTCCATGTGCTTCTGTTTTCTGTTCGCTTATTGAGCCACTGTGGGATTTTCCTGAACTCACCAGCACTCTACCTCTGCCCATTTTGGCCACATCTGAGCCCGGCTCCCTCTGTTACCCACTAAGTGCTTGAAAGAAACCTGCTCTGCTTGTCCAGCAGCGTTCAGACTGCCAATCACAGCAGCAGCTCTCAATGTGCCCAAACTAATTAATGACGGGATTCATCTCTCATAAAAGCACCATTAAGGGCTTTGTTTCAGATGTCGCTGTCGTGCCACACGCTGCATATTTCCCCCTTTTTTTTACGATCACTCTCCGTGGTAACCGTCCTGTAAGAAAGACATCTTTAATTTGTTTGGATTCAGCTGAAAGGGAGGGATATTACATCTATATTTAACTCCGCGGTGCCTCCACTTGGACAAGACGCCGGAGGCTAGCTTATTTTTTCAGGTGCTTGTACTTTGGAGAACGGTGAGCCACAACCTTGGAGATTTCCACTCCACGGAGCCGCCGCTCACTCCAGAGCACAGACTTCTGGGAAGGCAGTGTGTGTGTGTCGGTGGGGTTTTTGCCGACGGCTGGCGGATAATGATGCAACAATTAATCATGACATGGTCCGTTAATGCTGCAGGGCAGGAGAGAGAGCAGGACATGGACGATGGCAGTATTAATGTAAACACGGACACATACGGACACCTAATTTACAGTGGCCCGTTAACACCTGTGATGTCATCAAGCGGGGACTTAATCATGCTGTGGATGTACTTCCTGTTCATGCAGGCACCCTGTCATTCACTCTTACTTTCATTCATTAATATCGGTGTATTACTCACACTTTTTTTGCTTCTACTACTGCTTTGACAGGATTTAATTGGTAAACTTGCTATTGCACCATTTAAAACCTGCAATCTCACAGGATGTTACAGGACGGTCTCTGTCAGCACTGAATGACAGTCAATTACAATAAGATTATTTCACATTTTGTCCTCACATTTTCCCAACAGTCACAATTTTTCTGGAGAACACATACAGTATTAAGATAATGATGCTATATGAACATGCAAAGACCACATATACTCTATAAAATATACGAGTGGAAAGCTCTAGTAGAGGCTCCTATAGGCAGCTCCCCACAATACAAACAGTTTTGCTGTTCATAAAGCTACCAGAAGTTTGCAAGGTTAATGTAATATTTTGACCTGTGTGTGATATCTGGCTACAGGAAATATATATATGACATGAAAGATTGGAGTATGATTAAATAGGCAACTAATACTACTTGGTTAAATGTAGCGAGAGAGCGTTGTCATGGTTAAGAGGACGTGAATCCTGGTGTCTGGTGTACAATGAGGATTGCCTGCTTGCCCGGGGCAAGTAAAATGCCACTTCAGGCTTGTAAATTTAGTAACTCACTTGCCCAAAAGTGCTTTCAATTATCCTAGAAACAGGAGTTTAGTTGGGTGGCGTTAGAGTATGTGGGTGAAATTCCAGATTAATTTACTTAATAAAGATTAAACGTGACAATTAACTTTGCTTTCGGTCTAATAAATAAAACAATTTGTATAGGGGGAAGTAAAAATTGACTTTGGGCAAGTAGATTTCTGACCCAACTGGGCAAGTGAAAAAAAAACAAAAAAACATTAACGTTAACGTTGAACTCTGTGAAGTCAAACACTTTAAACATCTATCCATCTAGTCTGACCTTGTCTTCACCAGAAATAGCAAATAAGTTAGTGACTAAAATGTTATCACCAAAAGAAATGGCAAAAATGATGAAAAATAAGATACAGGTTGTTATAAAATATATACTAGAAACCATATGGCGGCAATAATAAAAGTCCCTGTTGCCTGTAAACTTGTTCATCAAAAGGGTCTAACTTTACATTGAGTCTCTAACATAAATCCCTCTGTTGCTTTAGTGAAGACACGAACTAGAGTCCGGTTTGTGTCCACATGATGAATTAAAGTCCAATATTCACTCTCTTTTAACTCTGTTTTGGTCTCTACCAACAGGGAATTATCTTGCAGTTTAGCTGCTAAATTTGCCACTGTACACTACAGTAGGTTTTTGGAGCTTTTTTTTTTGCTGAAACTAGTTATCTGCTGCAACTGAAAATTATGCTATGAGAACAGTGAAAGTGAATCAAAACCGTAAAGTTGCGGGCCGGAGAGCTAAATAATGAGGTGAAACTCGTCACAAAGCTCTGTAAAGCCGAAAGGAGCTGGCTGCAGAATCAGGTGATCATTTTCTGTACAATTAAAATTTATTATTTTTTTTAATTTATTTTAAATAAATAAATATTTTCATATTTTATTTTAAATAAATATAAATAAAGTAAAACATGAGAGGAGCCCCACATGGTGCATTTAAGGTGCTCAAGTTTGAGGTGTGACATCACCTCCTCCACCCAGTAAAGCTTTAGCCTCTGCCTGATCAGTTGATAACTATGTCTCGTCTGGTGTTACACCAAAGATTCAAGTCATAGCTCTTTGCTATACATAAGTGAAAACGTTATAAATATATCTGTCTAGATGTAAAAGAGACTGTAAAAACAGCATTCATGCTCAGAAAACTTTACCTTGGATGAATAAGTAAAATTAATAAATAAAAAAAGATAACCATTAATAGACTTATCAGTAAACCAATAGTCAAAATAACAATAGAGCGCAGCCATACTTTTATCGTCAAACAAACAGCGACTCTCCACTCCTGCACTTTGGTAACCGCTCATAAAAGGTGCATGACAAGAGAAAAGCCAGACTAGCATTCATTGAATACTTTTTTTTTGGTTTTACCTTCCTTGACATCATGCTGCTGGAGTGAGAGACAGAAACAAACTGAATGGGACCATGATAAGGAAGGAAAAGGACAAGACAGTGACACATAGTGACTGGAGCACACAGACAGGCAGAAATAAAGGTGAAATAGTGATCGAGTCAGAGAGCGAGAGAGCGAGAGCCGCGGTGTGGCAGCATGTTTGTACAGCTGAACACAAGCTGAAGAAGCCCAGGCCCCTCTCTCACACTCCATTAGGCCCTAAGCTCCACGGAGTGCTGCACTCAACACATAAACAGCCTCCTGGAAAAGCTTCGGGATGTATGGGAGAGGCAGGGGGGACGCCAGGCTGGCCCGGCAAGAAACAACAACTGCCTTTTCACATCAGCACAATGCCTCCAAATTACAGCGAGAGACAAGAGATGGAGACATAGAGGTCTGGCTAAAGACCAGAGGCTTCATTTGTCAAAGTTTCTTATGCTTCGATTTAACAGTTACAGCGTGAACAGAACCAAGGACAAAAAATTAGATAAAAATCTTTAAGGCAGATTTAGTTACTTAAGTAGATGTTCTTCTTATTTCCTTTAATTACATCTAAAGCCTAGCCTTGACTCAAGATGTTACTGCCTTTATTTGATAGTCCACAGTGGACAGATGACAGGAAATGAGGGGAGAGAGAAAGATAGGGAATGACATGCAACAAAAGACCCTAGCTGGACACAAACCAAACATCATGGTCGGCTCCTTAACCCCCGGCCACAAGGACGCCCCTCAGTACTTAATTTTTAACTGTTTTTGTTGAGTAAAAAACATTTGAACATGACGGGAAATCCATCATGTACTATCACACAAACATAAACACAGATACTACATGCAGATACACTTTATACACTCAAGGAAGCACACACTTGACCTGAGTGGATACATGCAGTGTATTGTATAAACACTACAGTGTACTTGTTGTATAAACATGCACACTGTGCATTAATGCAAACATGATTCCTGCTGCATACACACACACACACTTGCAACCCACCACAGGGCTCCTGTCAAAGTGGCAGGCCGTATACACAATGTGAGCTGATGTAAACAAGCATCGTGTTGCACAAGATGGAGGCCGATCAGGTTCACGGAGCTGTGAAGTTTCAAGTCCAACCTGGCAACTCATTTCAAGGTTTTCAAGTCTCACTCGTGGAAAAGCTAAACACTGCATTTACCCCTCTGATAGTGATAGTAAACATAAAAGTATTCTTCCTGTGTGACTGTTGAACACTGGTTCAAATCTCTGATATCCAACTGTGCTTTTATTATCTTGACATCACATCACTTCCTTACAAATGAGGGGAACAAAACTTCTGTAAGCTCTGACATCTGAAATATGAGTCGGCCGCTAAAGAGCACAAACTCAAACTGTGTCGTTGGAAAATCAAACCCATAAACAACAACAAAACAAACCTTGCATATTATAGACAACAGCCTCGAGAATTTCTCAAATCAACTTGTGCTTTCGACTGCAGCGTGGCTGTGCAACACTAATGCAACTTTCACAAAAACAAAAGCAGTAATGATTATTCAATCTTGTGAAGGGCTCATTACATGGGTTGAATACGGTCTAAAAAGTGAAAGTTTTCTTCAAAAATAACCTAAGGCACACTGTAGGGTTTGTGCAAAATTAAAATGCCTTTATTTTACAAGCAATAATTATTTAAAATGAGCAACGTGCACAAACTCTACAGTGTGCCTTGGGTTGTTTTTGAAGGAGACTTGCATTTTATATTTTTTTGAGACCATATTCCACCCATGTAATGAGCCCTTCACAAGACTGAATAAGCACAGTACACCTGAAGGATCCAAAGAGCTGTATGTGATTAACACAAAGACCCAGCAGCGCTTCTACTCCGTTGTCTTCATGAAAAGCAGTAACGATGTTCTAGATCAGAAAAAATCAACCGGACGATTGAAATATGAACATTATCTCTGACAAAAGAGGTTTGGGAACCGAACTGTTCTGGATGAGTTTCAACTCTTTGCAAGTTGATATTCAAAGTACAGAAATTAATAGAAGCAAACGGCTGCCTGTAAAGCAGAAGAAACACATTCAAATTATTTGGAAAATCCTCCGCAATAATAATAAGTTTATATGATTTCTAGTAAATGAGCTAAAACATGCAAAAACCCAGATGATCCCTTTTACTACAAGTATAATATTTCACGATCAGGTTCATTCATTCTTGGCCCGGTTGTTCTCGACCTACAGGAGCCACGCTATAGTTCAACCAACCGCCCTGCACCTCCACCCAGAGGAGCTCCCCTGCTCCTGGGTCAAGTGATGGGAGGGAACAGATAAGTTTGGGGCCGGTGCAGGGAGAGACTAAACACTCGCAGAGGGGAATGTCATTGTTTTGGAGATCTTCAGGAAGGTTTTTATGTACTCAGCTGCTCTCGGGCTGCCGCGCAGCATCAGTGCTGGATCGCAGTTCCACGCCGTTTACTGCTTTTCGGCATGATCAGCTCTACGCCACACATGCCGAAATATAACACCTGAGATTTTGATGCATGTCAGTCAATCTTTGTCTCTTATGATCTGTTTTTCTTTGTGATTGTTCTAGAGGTATTCTTGTATTATTTCATCCTGTTACGGTGTTTTGTCTTTTGGTAGTTTGTTGAGTGAAATAATTCCACATTATTGATTTTTTTAAAGACATCCAAAGTAGAATAGAAAAAAGTTAATGGTTCATACACAGTGGACATTTGACCTCAACAAGAAAAACAACAAAGAAAAATGATGATGGCATGATAATCAGTAGTATTATTATTAATCAATTAATCATTTTTAACCATGTTAGTGTAAACACACGGCAAAGTTGGCATCCTCCTCGGCTCAACGAGAGAGCGAGGGAGAGAGAGAGCAGCGATGGTCGATTGAACTTTAGAGTGAATGAAGAGAGGGAGTGGTGTTAGTGAGAACAAAGCAGTGAAATCAGAGAAATAAAACTGAAGCCCGTTTCACGATTTAGAAACTATCTGATGCAGGTCTTGACACGCAAGAGATTAATGATGTAAGTGTATTGGCAACCGAAACTCGGGGACCGAAGAAAAGTGGCGCAATATCACGGCCTGTCATGAGCTATTGCTTAAATATAAACCCCTTGGCAGTGGTAAAGAACCGAAAATGGTAATGAATTCTAGTGTTTGAAGCAAAAGGCAACTCTCCTCAGTGCCTTAAATGCCATCTTTCTTTTACACATGACCAAAGGATATCTAAGTATCATCTTCTTTTTCCTACAAAGCATAGCAGGAGTAATCAGGAGGAACGGGGTGACAATGGTCAGTTGTTAAAAATCATAAACAGACCAAGTGCTTCTTTCACAACACTGGGTATCATATTTTAAAGGCATTCCATTAGGAGCTGGCACCCTCTCAATCTTTCCTCACACATCACTTCTGTTAAAAAAACACATATCTATCACTGGATGGAGGCGTTCTGGATACGGGACCCGTATTAACGCACCCCAAAAATTGGCTGATTTATTACGGGTGTATGTGCCGGCGGAGGCAGTTGTATTTTGCAATTTGAGTCAAACAACGCCTTCTTCAGACCTTTCTCATACTGTAGCTGGTTTGATAAATGTTGACCCTTTGGCACGGCAAATGCAAAATATGTTCTAAATGTGTGCTTAGCATGCGAGGTATGCGTACAGAAGCTCCTCCACTTGTAGTATAGAGACACCCGAAACACACCTGCACATGTTTTAGCCAATAAATCTATGAAATCCAACACAAAGAGATGTTTCAGACATCAGGTGTCCTGGTTGAAGCTATATGATGAAGATGTCAGTGACCCAGCTGCTGACCCCCACACCCCTCCTCCTCTCGAAAGCCTCCGCAACTCGAGTCCGGCACTTCCAACACCAGAGCCAGACATGTGATGTGCCGCAGCACTGTGACGAGGGGAGCGTCACTCAAGTGTGACGGCCAAAGAGATGACTGTTTTCCAACGGCGTTGGTGGAGTTTTTTAAGACGCTGCAGCGAGGACCACACAGAAGAAATGGCTCCTCTCCACCGGCTGACTGATGATTAAGCGAGACGTAGTGTATTTTCCTATGGCTCCATAAAAGACACAAGCTGGGAGAGCCGTAAAAGACGGTGCAGAAAGACAATCGTCTGGAAATAAATAAAGCAGAGTGGGAAAAGAGGGGCGAACACTTTGCTTCTCACCAATAAAATCCCCCCAAACTGGCCACTGTCTGCATTTTTCGTTGCTCGCTTATTTGTTCAAATGTCTACGCTTGTTCGTCATCCTTTGTTAACTGGAATGTTTAATTCAAGTAACGTAGCTAGAAAATGACTAACAAATCATTAAAGTTATCCCTCCAGCCTCTGGGACTGAAATCAATGTGTAAAAAAAGGTCAAATACAGCAGAAATAAAGGATTATGTTTTGAGGATTATGAACTTTCCTTTACATATTCCAGCGATGATAAATTGTTGTGAGATATAATGCGCCCCTATGAGCCAGCTCCTTCCAGTTCTTCTTCAGATTAATGGGCCGTGTTGGGAAAAGTGTGCAGCGAGGCATAGAGCATAAATAAGGTCTTTAAGTAGGCAGCTATGGCGGCTGTGGGCTCAGTGGACGGCTGTGTCTACACACAGACAAAGACCGAGCTGTGATTTACTGGTCCTACATTACAGCTCGGCTCATACAGATAAAAGGGAGACGCTAAGAATGTGGTCCGTGACTGCATCTGATCTTACAAAGTTACGTAAACCCCAGAGCGGTTTCACCTCAAAGTCACATGAGTACTAGACAGTGTTTTCTGAAGCTCACAACTAGAAACAAGGTCATGGATCCTGTAAAGTGTCGGCTTTGTTGGTTGGATGATGTAGGCTGTCTGGGTCAGAGTTTGGCCTCAGACGTAACACAATCTTAACCCGCATTTTTACTTTCAATTTCAGTGCAGCTGTGCAACTTAAACAGACACACAACTCTCCCCTATACAACATACATTAACCCCCCTGCAACATCCACTTGGGATCTTACAGTACCAATCGCTGAGGTAGAAGCAATGCCTTGGTATTATTCTCACTTTATCATTTTTGATTAATGGAATAATATGCTTCTTTTGGGACTTGTAAAAGGCAGGATAGAAAGGTCTTTCAAAATGAATGGCTGGCCTAAAAATGACTTTTGTAAATTAAAATATTGAAAATATATTCATAAGTTTGTCTCCTCTTCTTTCTCTTGGGATGTTTATGCAAAGAACTCTGTGATGCAACCATGTTTCCAAGAAATAATACTTATTTATTACTAATTTGCAATGGCATATATGTTTTGAAGGATGCATGATGCCGCCTGGGTTATGTTGTTGTTTTTCTTTAATCAACATAGTGAGGAAACGTTCATTAACATATCTGGCAAGTCGCAAAATGATGACACTGAACGCATCAGTAAAATGTTCAAGTTTTTTTCTAACTTATTGTGTTGTTTTTTTGTTTTTATACATTGTTGTTTACAAAAATACTTTATAATACTGAGTTAAAGCAAAGGTCAAAATACATTTCTGATGCCACATTATGAATCGCACAGACATCTCAGATCGTATGGGAGAGGATCGCTACTCTCCCAGAGTCAAAACTAAACCGCA
Organism: Sebastes fasciatus; assembly: GCF_043250625.1. Classification (NCBI taxonomy): domain Eukaryota; kingdom Metazoa; phylum Chordata; class Actinopteri; order Perciformes; family Sebastidae; genus Sebastes; species Sebastes fasciatus. Next base: position 28,874,199 of record NC_133804.1, read on the forward strand.
TTCAGTTTTTACGCACCACATATCGGAAGTCTGTTCCAACTTTTATTCATTAAAATCAAGGGTTAAAACTTTTCTGTTTGCCGCTGATATTTTACCAAATTAAATTAGGGACTTTTCATTCATATCTTGCACGGGACAGTAACTTTCTTTTTTTGCTTCAGTCTATTCTGTTTAATTCAACTCAAGTCATATATTTGTTCTTGTTCTACTCCTTAAAAATCCTATTTATATGTGACTTTGTATATCTTGTTTTATTGCCTTTTTATGTTTTTTTTGTAAAACATTTTAAATCGCCTTGTTGTTGAAAGGTGCTGAACAGATACATTTGCCTTGCCTCATTGTGATTATAGATGTTGAATGAGGATCTAAATAAATATAAACAATGAGGTGGGTGTAAAATCTAATTTTAACAATACTTGCCATGTCATAATCTGGAAAGTTACTGAAAAACAAGAAGCATAAATTTACTGTCAACAGAGGCAACTAAGATGTAGATCACTGCCATTATTTAAAAAATATAACTTTGCAAGTTGTGAAAACTTGATTAAATATGTAGATGTATATCTTATGAACAAGATTACACATGGCGTGACTTCTCCTCTGCTCAGACAACATACGAACAAACAGCATAACGGTTCAAATGAGGTGCAGCAAGAGAGGATTACATTATCCCACTGAGGAAAACGTGCTTTAAAGCCGTAGAATACAAGTCTATACCAGCAAATATTAGAGAACTGGACACATATTGTACAGTATATTTAGAGCTCATTTAAAGAAAGGGTTCATTTGTCCTCAGTCTGTCTGCTGTCACCAATCGCTATCTTGATATCGCGAGTCTGTCCTCACGTACCTGCATGTATGTATTTTATTGTGCCAGTGATTTATGTATTTTATATAGTGTATGTGCTTTTTTAAATTAATGTCTATTAATACAGAACAATATTGTCTTTTTTAGTCCATATTTCTATTAGCATTAATATCCTCTGTTTCATTGCTTTGTATGTTTTGTATTGTGTGCGGCATGTTTTGAATAGTACCTGACAATGTAGTTTAACGAGGTCAAGTGTGATGTTTTTGTTTTTACACTAACATTAATATTCTCTTTTATTTGTTTAATATTGCTCTGCACGCTTGTAAACTGTTTTTAGAGTGACTTTGTAAAGTCTGTCCAGGGACTACAGATGAAAAATAACCTCTTGGCTAATTCGGGCGCCCTCACAGCAATGTTTATTAATGTGCAGCGTTTTTTTAACTGTGCCAACGGGGGCAACACCAGCTGAAAAAAAAGCTATCGGGGTAGATATTACTAAATTCTTCTGGAAGATGTAGCCTGTGGGTATTTTCTGTGACTCATTTTGGATTGTAGTGATGATTGGACGAAAACAGAAACACATGAGTGTTTTAGATTCCTCTCTTGAGAAAGAGGTGGAGCACAGAACAGTTAATTTAGCATTACGAGCATTTCAAGTAACCTGAAACAGTGATAGCAGATGTTCACAGCCTCAGCAGCTGGGTGCTGAATACTGTGGAGACGTTAAGAGGTGGAGAGGTGACTATATTGTAACATACCGCAGTGGACAGGAGTCAGCGCACTTGATCCATGAATTTAAGGGCTGAACGGTGAATACCACCCACTGGATACCACACACAGCTGTGGTGCTGCTGGGGAAGGCTGACGCACCAACATGCCTTCACCAGCAGAGTGATAACAGATGGAGATACGGGAGGCAGAGCTACTAATCCAGAGCTTTTATGTGTAGGTGTTGAACACATGTAACCCTTCACACAGAAAAAGAAGAAGGAAGATGAGAAGTGGTCCTATCCCCTATTCATATGGTAAATATATCACAGCACAAATATGAAGCTGGTTTCTACACGTACAGTGGATCAGCACATACATTACCAGTACTGTCTTCGGGATGTCACGAGAACAGATACTTTGGTACCAAGTCGATGCCAAAATTCTGAAAACGTGACGGTATTAATTTTTCTACAGTACCGCACACTACAGTAGATGAGAAGATCAATACCACTCTCATGTCTGTGAGGTAAATATAAAACTACCACCAGCAGTCAGTTAGCTTAGCTTAGCATAAAGAAGGAAGTCACTGCTTCAAGCCAGGAAACAGTCCCACACATAACCACCTGTGAAGTCACAACTTGCCTTTTAACACTTTGTTTAATTTGCACCAAAAACCAAACAAGATATAACAATAAGTTAGATGTAGAGGTGCTGGAAGTGGATTTTATTACCTTCAAGTAAGAGCCAGGTTAGCTGTTTCCTTCTGTTTCCAGTCTTTGTGCTAAGCTAAGCTAATTGGCTGCTGAATGTAGCCTCATATTTACTGTACAGACACAAGAGTGGTAGCGACCTTCTCATCTAACTCTCAGCAAGAAAGCGAATGTCCCAAAATGTCAAACTATTCCTTTAAAATTTAAAGAGCACTTTCTTTGCTTTCACTAAAGTAGACCTTTGAAAAACCTTCTCCAGAGTGATATCATGTGACAGGCCGAGGGCATATCTGCTTCTATTTAAGTGAAAACATTGCTGTAAGTCTTGGCAGTAAAAACACCCCAAATGAACCTGCTCTCCCACTCCGATTCCATTTTTGAGCAATGTCGAAGAATCAGTCATCAGCACCACAGAAGAAGAGATCTGCCAACTGAAGGGGGCCTTGATTTAGTAATCAACTGCAATAACAATGGAGGGCCAAACAGATCTGCGTGTTGATGGATCACTTTAGCGAACGCCATGATAAATGAATTTGGTGATGAACGTTGCTAAACTTCGCTGTGATCGGTTGCAGATCGACTCTGCTGTTACAAATGACCTCTCTTCTTCGAGGGGCAAATATTATCTTTTCAAAGTGGAATGCTTACAGTGCAGTAGCAGCAGAGGTTTTCTTTACAAAAGTCTTGCTTAGCAGAGCAAGTTGAGGTGAATGCTGAACGATTTTGTGATAAAACAGAATATTTTTGTAGACGTGGAGAGACGGAGTGAACTGAATGGTTTGAAAGCTGATGTTCAGTTAAAAGCAAACATGGTGACTTTTAGGTAAATATAAGATACAGAAGATGAAGAAGCTCAAGATCTGGGAAATAACCTGTATAATAATAATAATAATCCCACTGCCTTTTGTTGTGTATCATCCTATTACAATTACTCAACATTATCTTATTCTAAAATAAAAAAAAATTTTAAAAATCCAAAAATGGATATAAAAGAAAAAAACAACAACAACACCCATCTCTTATTGCTTCTAAATGAAGTAGTTCAGCATATTTTATGAAGTTGGTGTACTTGCATGATTTTTGGGGTTGCACTCACATGGTTGAATAAACTTATTGTAAGTCGATTTGGATAAAAGTGTCAGCTAAATAAATGCAATGTAATAATGTACTGACTTTTACATGTATTCTACAGAATGAGAAATTTGAGTTAGTATGTAGTTGTTATTATCAATTTAGAAGACGTAATTGTGTATCACAATATTGTGATATATGATTTGCAACTAGCGTTTATTTCATTGTCGATTAATCTGTTGATTATTTTCTCGATTAATCGATAAGTTGTTTGGTCTATAAAATGTCAGAAATTGGTGAAAAATGTCGATCAATGTTTTCCAAAGCCCAAGATGACGTCCTCAAATGTCTTTTTTTTGTTCACAGCTCAATATTTCAGTTTACTGTCATAGCGGAGTAAAGAAACCGTAAAATATTCACATTTTCACACACAAGAAGCTGGAATCAGATCATTTTGACTTCTTATTTTTTTTAAATTACTCAAACCGAGTATCAAAATAGTTGCCAATTCATTATTATTTTTTTTTTTTTAAAGTTATTTTTTTGGGGGCATTTTCCATTTTTTTATTGACAGGACAGTGGATAGAGTCTTGAAAGGGGGGAGAGAGAGAGTGGATGCGGAAAGGGCCACAGGCCGGATTCGAACCCGGGCCGCCGCAGTCAGGACCAAGCCTTAATACATGGACGCCCGCTCTACCAACTGAGCTAACCCAGGCGCCCGCCAATTAATTTTAATAACTAATCAATTAATCTTTGCAGCTCAATCTTTCAACAATGTCACCTGTCAGCCCTCCTGTCACTGTGGATTGACGTAAATAGTACACATTACAGAGAGCACTCTGTTAAAAATGACTAGAATTGGAATTTAAATTATCTTTTATATACGAGAAGCACAAGATGAATATACAAAAGGTACATTATATAAGACACACCAGTAGCCAGGAAAGCATTGAGAGTTCAGCTTGTTTCGTGCATGCAGACATTTATATGATGCGGTTATACGGAGCTGAAAGTCTTCCAGCTGCGTTCACGTGTACTTATGTATTTTTTATGTCTGGGCCTCTATGGGAGCCTTATTTTTCCCGTTTGACGTGGTTTATGTAATTTTACAGAACAACTCAATAATAGTAACATTAAATGGACACAAATGAGTGGTTTAATGGCCAGTAACTTGAATTACTTGAAAAGGGAAATAAAGAAAACTGTGTAAATTGGTATTTCCTTAATGGTTTACTCCCTAATTGGGGTTCTCTAATTGCAGAGAGTGCAGCACTGTGGCCTCCTGCTGTTCAGTCCTCTGGACTCAAAGAGATGCACTATAGAGAGATGTAAGCTGTAACAGAAGAACATTTGGCTGTTGGGGATTCATTTTAAAGAAGATATGTTGCAATACAAGGCTATATTAGGTTCAAAGCACATACAGTATGCTATATCTAAACACAGAGGAGAGTGTGCTTTAATCTTGTACCCGAAATATGTCATGTAGCCTCAAGAGGGGGCCAAAGCACTCAGATTAGTTCTCACATGAAACCAAGGTTGGAAATTAACTTTTTTTGTCGACCTGCCACTGAGGCTGGTGGTTTCCAAAAATCGACCACTCAATAGATTACTATTGTGTTTTTTTGGCTGGTGGTGAGTGAAGCAAATCTAACAGCCACCTGCATATTTTACCAGCATTTGGCGGGTAGCTGGTGATAATTTCCAACTGTGGATGAAACAAAGAAATAATCACAACAGTTATAATTATTTTAAACTGGAATATTAAGTTGTTTAGAAAGTGTCTGGATAAAGTATTTTACATGTTCAGTACTAATTGCTGGACATATACTAGACTGAACAGTGTGTTTTATGCTCATTTTATTGGCCATGTATGTAAACTTTTATAAAAAAAGACTATGTCAGTTACACTCAATAGAATAATTTAAGAAGAGGTTATTCTTCCCGACAGTAGAGGGAGACATCAGCTGACAACAGACTCAGTCGGTCCACAGCTGAAAGTAGAGGATCAAATCAACATTAAAACTGAAAACTAATTGTTCAGCAGACAGAGATCAAACCACTTGTGACGGTTTTATTTAATGTGGAACTAATGCCTTGTATCATTTTATTATTATTATTATACACAGTATAATATAAATACATATATAATAAACTACATGTCTCTTTTGAAAAAGAAATCTTGATCTCAATGACACAACTTATTTCAATTAAGGATTAATTAACTAACGATTAATCACAACTCAATGTATCAACCTGAAACTCCTCCTGCTACTACAAACAGTACTACTGCTATTGTTCTGCATATATTAAGCTGCTACTGAACAGCAACCACTACTACTACTACTACTACTACTCCTACTACTACTACTACTCCTACTACTACTACTCCTACTACTACTCCTACTACTACTACTCCTACTACTACTACTCCTACTACTACTACTACTACTACTACTACTACTACTACTACTCCTACTACTACTACTACTCCTACTACTACTACTACTACTACTACTACTACTACTCCTACTACTACTACTACTCCTACTACTACTACTACTACTACTAGTACTACTACTACTACTATCTGGTACTACTAAAACAACTAATTCTAGGGCTGCAATCAGAGAATATTGCCTTTTTTTTTCTTAAAAAAATTACTCAAACCGATTAATCGATTATCAAAATAGTTGGCGATTAATTACATTGTTACAGATCTAACTAATACTGATAGTAGTTGCTAGAACAAATATTATGGTTTCTGCTACAACTGCTGTACTAGAAGTATTTGTACCACTAATGGAGCTAGATTTAGGTGGGATTGAAGATGACTTAAATTTCATGTTTTATTGTAACATAACTAACTAACCAGCACTACTGCTATCAGAGCTGTTTCAGATAATCAGAAAATAGAGCGATAAGAGCAGGAGAGTGTTTTAATAGACGATTAAATCTGACTGAAATGTGCTGCGCGTCATCTCCGCCGCCTCCCCGTCACTCTGCACGTTACCATTATTACAGTATCTAATCACGCAGAAACAGCAGAACAATAATCTAAAAAAAAAACCCTACATTTGCTGTGAGGACTGATATATCAAAGTGTGCAGAAACACTTGCCTCGTACACAGAGACAGACAGAAGTCCCCGTTCTGCATACAGATATGTCTGATCCAGACACGAGTGATCAGATAAATGAGTGATCTACAGATTAAGACAAAGAGTTTAAGAACTAACCCCAAATGAGGCCATTTCAAAGCTTCCTCACCACAGGACGCCGCGGGCAAAGAGTTGCCTGAAGTACAGACAGAGACGAATAAGGAAGCGCAACAAAAATTTAACAGATTATATTCACATACTGTGGAACCTAATGTGGACCTTTTTTGGATTCAAATCTATTATCTGATTAAATCACTTTACATTATTGTATATCTTCATCTTTGCTCAAGTATTTTCATTATTACCCATGGCAGTTCACACTTTAAGAGTATATAAATAAGCAGTAAATAAACACTTACTAATAAATTGTACATTATAAATAATGCACTATAATGTAGTTGTGAGCACTTGTACATTTTTAAAGGAATAGTTTGACATTTTGGGAAATATGCTTATCCAATATCTTCCCAAGAGTTAGATGAGAAGATTGATGCTACTCTCATATCTGTAGGGTAAATATGAAGCTACAGTGAGGAGGCGGTTAGCTTAGCTTAGCACAATGACTGGAAACAGGGGGAAACAGCTAGCACGACTCTGTCTGACCTACCAGCACCTCACTACCTCCAAAGATCACTTAATTAACACGTTACATTTCGATTGTTTAACCTGTGCAAAAATCCAAGTGTAAAAAATAGCAATTTGCAGATTCAGCGGGGGGTAATGCGCCTGACTATTTCTTGGCCGGGATCAGTTGCTAAGCAACCAGCGGATACACAAGACTGGCAATAACCTCCTGTAAAACGACAAATTGTCATTTTCACACTTTGGTTTTGTACGGATTAAACTAACTCGATATATAACGTGATAATTAATGATCTTTAGAGGTGCTGGTTGGTGGATTATGTCGCCTTTGTGAACAGCCATGCCAGCTGTTTTTCCCTGTTACCAGTCTTTGTGCTAAGCTAAGCTAACCCACCGCTGGTGGTAGCTTCTTATTTAGTGTCCAGAAACAAGAGTGATATCAGTGTTCTTATCTAAATGTCAAACTATTCCTTCAAGTATTTATTAATGTAGTTGTCTACAATTTTACCGTAGCTTCTCCTCCGAATCCCTATGTTTCCTTAACTGGTGTATTACAGATGATGAATGATTGATAACACAATATAAAATAGCTGTAATCAAGAACAATGGTGTATGATTACACACATGAAGAAAAAAAAAAGCATCTTTCATCATTCATTTATAAATTATTCACAGGTGGGTTTGAATTTAAATGCAATTTATAAATGTGTTGAAAACACAAACATGTGTTTGAGATTGGAAATGGTTAGACCAACAACACATCATCTGTCTGGTGAAAATTAGCTTTAGCTTCTCAAATGCGAGGATTTGCTACTTTTCTCTATTTTATATCATGAAACTGAATATCTTTTTTTCTGGTAACACTTCATAATAACCATGATTTATAAATGGTAAATTGATAATTAAATTTAGGTAATTGTTATTTTACTGTTAAACAATTAAATGATAATTAATAATGTTTATTAATTAAATAAAATGTTGTACTTAGAATATAGTATATAAAATGTTATAATGTGCGCAACAACAAACTGTTAAAATAAAATAAATTATAGCATTACTAATAATTAGTAAACATTATTAATAACAATTTCATGGTTTGTTAACAGTAAAACAGTAACTATTAACTCATTCTTAATTAACTATCAATTTGCCATTTATAAATGATGGTTATTATAAAGTGTTACCTCTTCTTACCATTTAACATTTCATAGACCAATATTTGAATTGATTAAATATTCAGGTGATTAACTGACAATTAAATAATCATTAGTTGCAGTCCAATCAGCTCGACTACATTGGAGTGTGCTATAAATAATTTATTAATCATTAATATACTTATACTTAAAGGTGCACGATAGTTCAAATAAAGTGATGATTTCTCCAAGTCGTTGTGCTCTAAATGGCTGCGGAGTGACTCACCTCAATGTGTTTTAGTGTGAAGAGATGTTAGACGTGGAGAGGCACATTGGACCAGACTGGATCAAAATTGGGTTCTTTGGAAATCTTAAAAACCCTCTTAACTCTACAAAACTGACAGAAATAATATCTGACTGTTATTCTGAAATGAAAAACTGCTTTCAGCCGCGGTTGAGAGAAAAATAAACACTCTCTGAGCACAGTACTTATTGATGTATAGCTGCTTAGTTTTACAGCCTTTGAAATGAAAAGACTGCATTTACTGTACAGGAATACAGCCTGGACACTGTTTTCATTCATTTCAAATGTTAGGAGCACAACTATTATCTGGCCTCAGTGCTGGCGAGCACTCCAAAAATGGCTGTGTGTAAAAGCATTTGATGATATACATTTCCCAGCCTCATCTTCTGCACTACAGACATTTGTTCTAACATACAGCTGCAGTGTTTAGACATGGTGTTAATGCAACTAAAAGCTCAAAGCTGGTGCTGGTCTCTGCTTTTTGGAAGCAACTTAGATGCCTGTGATTGATTTTGGTTGTTTGTTGCCAATTTCATCAATAAAATAAGCATTTGTCTGCTTCTCTTCACCTTCCCCGCTCTGTGCTACCTGCAGTGGCTGGACTCCAACAGAAGACACACAGAGCTTATCAGCTCGTTCCTCCAGTTGCCTTCCTGTCAAGTACATATTCGTCAGCGCCAACAGACCATTCAGCTCTTTACCCGACTGATAGTGTGTTTTTTTCCCTCTCTGAGCTTCTATTGTTGTGATATGCAGCGAACAGATAAGTGAAACTTATTTGCATCAAAACACTTGATATTTTTGATAGAGGGCCATTTGTCTTTTGTCTTCCGTCTCCGGGAGGATTACGTTTCAAGGAATTTTCATGAAACACCATTTAAGCGGGGCTGATAAGGCCTCCTTTGGACAGAGATAAGAGCCTATCCACACACATTATTGATCTTCTTCTGACCTGTTTGTGGAAGAAAAGCTGGAAGGGGTAAAGCACTTGTCAAACAGAGAGAGCTGTACCCAAGAGGAATGAGGAGGAGATAGAGCTGAAGTATATATGAAAATACAGAAGAGACAATAGATTGACTAAAGAGAGAGAGGAGGTACTATTTGTATCAAATGATTTATTTCCTGTAAACCGCTTTTTGTTTGATGCCTTTAGTAGTGTTAAGTTTTTATTTTCTCTTTCATTGTGATTACACATGAACATGAAGGCAGCTGCTTGACACGGCAGAAACGCTCACCGGCACAGAGGGCTACAGCTTAATTATTTTCATTATTGATTCTAGGGCTGGGCAATGTGTAAGGGATAATTATAACGCTTCATGTCGGGGTGCTGCATCGCCCTGTCAGGGTTTATTTCACAACAATGACCCGCTCACTGTACATTATCCCGCTTATTAGATGGCTACTTACTTAAGAAATCACCAATTTGACACAAAAACAATCCACCAGAGTCCGACATCAGAACTACATCCTAACAACGGTCTGTTATACATAGCAACGGTCTGCTATGAAGAAATAACAGACTGTAGAATGTCGATATTGACCAATCAGAATTGATTATTCAGCTGTGTAATACATTTTTGCACATTTTTTATCGTTCAAAATGTACCTTAAAGGGAGATTTGTCAAGTATTTAATACTCTTATCAACATGGAAGTGGGCAATTGTGCTTGCTTTATGAAAATGTATGTATATATTTATTATTGGAAATCAATTAACAACACAAAACAATGACAAATATTGTCCAGAAACCCTAACAGGTACTGCATTTAGCATAAAAAATATGCTCAAATCATAACATGGCAAACTGAAGACCAACAGGCAACAACAGCTGTCAGTGTGTCAGTGTTCTGACTTGACTATGACTTGCCCCAAACTGCATGTGATTACCATAAAGTGGGCATGTCTGTAAAGGGGAGACTTGTGGGTACCCATAGAACCCATTTTCATTCACATGTTTTGAGGCCAGAAGTCAAGGGGCCTCTTTGAAAATGGCCATGCCAGTTTTTCCTCACCCAAATTTATCGTAACTTTGGAACGTTATTTAACCTCCTTGGCGACAAGCTAGTATGACATAGTTGGTACCAATGAGCTCTTTACAACCTAAAAATCGCAAGTTGTGTTAATGCGTTCAAGAAATTAGTGGCGTTAAAACAAATTTGCATTAACGCGTCATTATCGTGTTAACTTTGACAGGCCCACTAAAGATATTTACATTACATGACAAAGAAAAGCATCACATCTTCACATTTGACAAACTGGAACCAGCGAATATTTAGCATTTTGGCTTGAAAAATAAGTAAAAGGATTAACGAATCATCAAAATGGTTGCAGATTAATTTTCTGTCGATCGTCTAAACGATTAATCCACTAATAGTTGCAACTCTACTCTGACACGCAATAGATTTTAGTGAACAAGTACAGATTTTGCAAAGAGAGGAAGGTTTATCTATTCACACATCCATCATTCTGACTTACATAAATTATGAATGCAGATAATTCACATCACTTAGGAAAGCTATTTTCAGCAGTGACACCTACAATTTCAGTGCCCTCTGTACATAACATACATAACAGTTTCTCATCAGTCTGTCTCGTCTCCACTAACACATCTTTGCTACGATAGCTGCAAGGATCAAACCAGAGTGTCTCCACCGGCAAGCTTTTCTCCTTAAGCAACGCACTCAGTCCTGCTTTCATACTATAAGGCTAAAAAATAGAATAATCCAACATCTGTTGGACAAGTTAAGCTAAATTGCCTGTTTCCAGAGCCCATCCTAAGCGTGCCTCCAGCTCGATGCACAAAACAATGAAATTGTCCCGTGGCAATCGCTGAAGCTGTGAAAAAAAAAAGCGTTGTCGTGTCGTGGCATGCCAACAGTGCACCCTTGCTGCGTGCTAGATGGCAGACGCACACTGGGGGCCGATGCACATGACCTTCTGCTATCAGAGCAGACGCGCTCATTTATCACCCGCAACCTTGAATCATTGTTTTACTCAGCTTGAGCCCTTATGCTTCTGCTCATGCAAAAAATAGAATAAGTGCATTTTGGTTTGAGGCAAGATCAGAGTCAGGCAGCAGAACGGCTCTCAGTTTACCACCTCTGTAACTGAAATCCTCTCCGTATACCATGTCCATAAATTGCGCTTCGATTTTTTCTCTTGCATTTGTTTTTAACGAGGCTTTCTTTATCTGGCTGCACCCTGAAACAAGGAAAGCATCGCACCTAGGAGGCTCCTTTTTTGCATTGTTTTGAGGAGATTGGATTATTTATGATGCAGCCGGGTTACAGCTCATAAACCTAATGAGGATTCTTGGGTTGTGTGTGCGTGTGTGTGTGTGTTACTGTCTGTGTGTGGGTGTCTGCCTGTGAGCTGCATCCCAGACAAAAGACTTGGAAGGGTCTTTAAAGGAACAAGCTGGCAGATCACCCACTGTTTTACAGATCTGCTATAGAGTGGCAGAGCAAAGAGGAACAAAGCAGAGCTGATAGTGAGGACAGGCCAGTGGCGGTCTCTATGAAGTAGATGGAAACAAGACTTTGTGTGGAGAAAGTAAAAAGACACATTTTTAAAGACGACCTTAAAGTGCAGGAATGGAGCCCCATCCATGAGACACAAGCCTTTATTTCTAATTTCACCTCATTTATATGAATATTTTATGATCGTATTTAGTAAGAGGCCTCCATGTTTTCTCATCTGCTCCCATTCTTAATGGAAACTCAAAACTTCCTCCATGTTTACTTGTTGTCTTGATAAATTAAGGATAATGTAACCTGCACTTGACCCATCAGTTAAACAACAGTCATTAATACTAATCATTTTGCTCCCCCGAGTTTCTCCTCTCTAACAGAAATACTAATTTCTATCACTAATTATTTTCCTGTCGCTTCAGTCGCCATTTTTCGAGTGCTACCGTCAGTGAAACTAAACATTTCCTGCCCCAGTGTTTCACATTAAAAGCCTCACCAGTAGCTCAAAGGGCACAATCCTTTTGATCCTGGTAGGCTTTTAATTTGAAACACCCGCAGAAGTCGTTGACTTCAGTAGACGTTAATTTTAGTGTCTTTAAACAAGGGGCAAATGTACTTTTATGTTTTGTACTAACAGGAAGTGGTATAAAATACATACAAACAAACATGAATAAAATGATTTTCCTAAATACTTCATACTTTTCTTTTTTAATTTCTAAGATCTTCATTGAGCTCGCATAAGCATTTATTTTTTGCATTGAATTGTGGGACAATAGTGTCCATCAGAAGCACACTCAAATGAAAGTGGAGTAAGTGGAAGTGAGACAACCCCAGAAATTCACTTCAAAATAAAGTTGAGTATCAAATCTTTAGGAAGACATTTTACACTCACTTTGTGAAGTTTAATTGGCAGCGGCATCCCAAAGGAGTAGTTTTGTTGGTGTCCTGCTGCACATTATTTCCTGTGAATATTGCATCAGAGATGAGTTTTCCTGTTATTTTTAGGGACTTTTAATACGATTATCTGCATTGTGTATTAACATATCATTCATTCTTAATAGGCTTCTTTTTGACAAATTCAGTGTTTTCTTCCCCATGACACTTGGCCATTGTTCTATCAGCTCTTTGGTTGTTTTAACTGAGTACTCTTTTAATACAGGACGAGGCTGTTTATCAGAGAAGGAAGGCTCTGTGAATATAGCTTGCGTTTAGGTATTCACCATGCCCTTATCCTGTTTATATCTTGAATAATAATCCAAACTTAAATAACAATTTAATTTAGTTTTACTGTATTTTTGCAATGTATATTAAAATGAGGGTCGGGACCCCCCAGATTGGGAACCAGTGATGCAGCTGACAGCGCAATTAAAAATCAACCATGGACTATATGGATCTACTATGCATACTGAATCTGAGACTATTTTATTTAGTAACTTTTCAAGTATAAACACACTACATTTTCAAAAACCTCCTTGAAATGAAGTACAGAATTGGGACACAGCTACAGAGTCTTGTCAAGTCTCAGCTGTAGCTGAAACTGCCCTTTGGCCTCACTAAGAATACACTGAACCAAAACAAGATGACACAGGCGAGCCTGGTAATCAATAATGACGTGGCTCTACTTAACATCAACTGTGCTTCTGTCCTGTTTTAATTCACGGGCCTTTGAGGAGTCTGACAGGCAGAGTGAAGCAAAGTTTAACGGCTCAATGATTAATAGTGCAGCCCGTGAAAAGGTATTTCAGTGTCAGCCGAGTGGACGGAAAATGATTGCGCTCCCTTACTCGATCCTTCCAGAGCGACTGACAAACAGCCCACTTCAACCAATCACACCCACTTCCTGTAAAACGCTCCAATTTGCGCACATGATTCACTCAACCTATAACAGCAGGAAAATGCAGAAATGGTATTCAAGGTTGCAGTTGGGCATGTAAAATGAAAAGGTTTAGTGTCTGGTGGGACAGGAGAGGCAGCACAGGGGGGAAGAGAGAGAGAAAGAGAGAGAGAGGTGATGGATAGTCCAACTTCCTGCAGGAGAAAGGTTTGATTAATGGCCGTCCACTCGGCAAAACACACCAGCTGTGAGGGGAGATAAGTACCAATACAAAGAGCAAATTACTGTCTGTACTGTAATAATTAACCTCAGAGACCGGCACACACAGGAAGTACCGACTCCCACCGAAACAGCCTCATTTCCTCTATCTCACAATAAAAAAAACCCACTAAAAACAAAAATCTCCTTTAGCGCTGAATCCTTGTTTTAGCTCCAGGATTTAGGGCTTTTTTTGTGGCTGGGTGAGCTGTTCCAAAAGATGTACGAGCAAATTACTAGCTGGAGTTATTTGAAAAAGAGGGAGTCCATTGTGGAAATGACTGTCAACATGCTGCTGCCAAGCTCATCCCCCGGTGCAGAATGGGTAACCAAACAGCCTTCAGTGAGATGTATGTAGTGGAATAATTGCTTGCCGCGCAGCAGGCACGAAGGGATACAAATAAACTAACTTGTTAAGGTTTTGGACTCGCAGTTGTTGTTGGTTTAAGTGTTTGTTAAAGTTTTGATCCAGCTGGAGGAGCTCTAGACATGTGTGTGTGTGAGACGGCGAACACAAAATGTTTCCCTCTGTAAGTGACGTTTTAACTGAAATATTTGATCAGCCTGTAGAAAATACAAGTTTGAGCAGTAAAGCGGAAAGCATTCCACCTGCCTGAACCACTCACCGTGAATGTACGTAATTATTCTTCATGCCTGGAGTTCTCAGTGTTTTTTTAAACCCATAAGCCCCCCCCCATCCCCCCGAGTCTCCCCGCACTAAAGTTAGTCTTTGATAACGGCTAATGACTGCGACGCTGAATTCTTCAACCATAATATTATTTGAACCCAAGCTGATTAGAAACATGTGCCTGAGTGTTTGAGTGTCAGAACGATTTATGGGTCTCTCGTCGATGACCTTTCCACTCACTGTACACACTCGTGTCTTACATCACTCCGTCGCACTCCCCGCTGAGAGCTTGCCTCGATTTTCTACAGCACACTCAGAAGCACAGCTCAGTTACTTCCTGCACAGCTCAGTTGTTTTGGTATGGAGGTGTGCACAGAGAGCGTGCGCTACATACAAATTTAAGAATTTATTATGTAACACAGAGAGAAGATGTGTAATGAAGAAATCTTTCCTGCTAATCCACTTAAAAGAACTCCATTAAATCCCAGAACTTCCACACGTGATCGAAAATATACTGTTTATCAATCCTCCCTCGTACATACGGTATAATACTGTGAACAAGAGACATACTGAATCATGGACTGCACAATTATCTCAATTAAGGTAAATAATGCACATTCATCTCCTAAAAAGGGCTCATTAGATTTCTTTAGTAAATTGCACCGATCCGGTCCTGTAAGAATTAATCACAGGGAATTACCGTTCGCTGCCCAGAGTGGAAACACCACAGCCAGCCGGATAATAAGGATGAAACGCTGCAATCTGTTTCATTAAATGCCATCAAACGCTCTCCGTTAAGACCATCAGTGCACATTTATATGTGGTACGGAGTGAGCGTTTAAAGATCGGATTTCTGTCAATGTTTCGTTTTGTCAGTATTTGAGGCCGCCTGATTTTTTAAACCCAAGGATGTCAACAACAAAATAAAAAGTTCTTTCTTGACAAACAATAAACACGAACAATTCCTCAAACTTGCTTTTTAAAGAGTAGCGACAAAGGTATGTACTGTGATGGGACATCTGACATTTCAACAACAATCTTCACTGAGTTGTCACTTGTTTTGTCTTGCTTTTGTTTAGCCTAAACTAAGAAGTGAATGAGTTACCTGTTAGAATATTCTAAGTAAAAAGGGCAAGTATAATAAGCTTAAGCTTCAACCTGAATCAACCAATCTTTTGTTCCTATTTAATTGATTGCCTTACTGTTATCTATTCTTTATTATGTGCATTTAGGACCGGAATAAATGACAACTACTACTACTACTACTACTACTACTACTACTACCAGATGATAAAGATGACGGTAACAGTTAAAGCTACCTCCTGGAGCTGAGTTTGACCACAAGTAGTGCCATGGAGTAATGCAATGCGTGGGTCACCTCTTTGTTTGTAACATGCATACGCACAAGGGTGCACATGCAGCGCATTCGGGCGCCATACACATTCCTGCCATTCCTTTCAATAACAGAAATGTTATAATGTGTCAACAATTTAACATTTGTCAGGGTTTTGTGTTTTGTGAGGTCACAGTGACCTTTGACCACCAAAATCTAATCAGTTCATTCTTGAGTCCAAGTGGATGTGTGCCAGATGTAATACAATTCCCTCTAGGCGTTCCTGAGATATCACTTTCGCAAGAATGGGACGGGCGTAAGGTCACAGTGACCTTTGACCACCAAAATCGAATCAGTTCATCTTTGAGTACAGCTGAACATTTTTGCCAAATTTAAAAAAATTCCCTCAAGGTGTACCAGAGATATCGCGTTCACAAGAATGCACCAGACTAACGGACAACCCGAAAACATAATGCTTCCAGCCACGGCTGTCGCAAAGGCATAACAAGTAATTGATAATAAATAATGTTATTTGCAGCTCAAATGTATTACAATTTCTATTTGCAGATCTGACAACATACAATATAGCTAATATTAATAACGTCTAGTATAGCATTAATAATTTACAGGAAGCAAGACATGAAATTAAAAACGCAGCCGAGCAGGAGAACGTCTGAAGCACAGTTTATATTTTATAACACCAACAAACTGGAGAAAATGCAATAATTAAAGCCATATATTATGAGATATTTAACCAAGATATTATTGATCACAAGTAAGAAGGAAATAACAGGAAACTGGTACAAGACTGAACCCCTTACAATAGCACAATGGTTAGAAATCATAAGGGAGATTTATACTATGGAAAAAATGACTTTCCAGCTTAGACTGAGAGAAAATGTTTTTGTTAGTAAATGGAAGAAATGGATGATTTATGACACAGTGGGAAATGCTTATGGACTTGTAAACAACCTTCTTTGATAATGGAGACTTGTAACCATGACTTTTCTGTTTGTTTTCTGTTTATTTTCTTTATTGTGTTTTCTTTTTCTATCTTTCTGATTGTAAAAAAGTTATAAGTTAACATGCACAGTACTTTCAGTTTTATGCACAAAAATAAAAACTTAATAAAAAAAAAGATTTTGAATTGGATTTTCATAGCGGAACATAGCTTTTGTGATTAACGAGCCCAATTCATCAAAAATACTTTCATATGGCGACAACAAAGGCATATATGTGAAATGAGATTGTTTGGAGTGGTCAGCAGATGGAAGAAAATCAACGATTGCGGTCTTTATATTTGAGGCTATCTGGCTCTAACATATTGCCGGCTGAACCGCAGGGAGACGTGGGCGTTAAACAGAACCATGTGCAAATTGTGGAGCCGGATGTTTGAAGTGGCAAAGACCTCTCGCACTCGCTCTTAACGCCTGACCTTTACTGCAGCCCACCAACTGCTCCACGCAGGCCCCGTTTCTCTCTGCGTTTAAGGAGATAATCACCTCACAAACGTGTGTCCGGCCCTTCACACACGGCTTCTTTTGGAGCGCACCAGTGGCACACACGTGTGATAAATGATAGGCCTCATTTCATGTTATTAGCCCACCAAGAGACTGTGTTTACTGTGGTTTCTCTCACCTCAGATTGGCCAGTGGGTGTTATTGTGGGATGTGGAAGGGAAGGAGGCCGCCGTGCTCTTCATGCTGGTTTCCTTACAGTCTTGTCTTATTGATGAGGGCCTCTAAACAGCTGCCTTAGCAGGAGGGGAATGGAGTTCGGCGATGCCCCAGAAACTCTCAACAGCGCTCTATCAGGAAAAAGACACGAGACAAATGGAGATAGAGGAAAGGCATTAAAACTAAATATAGAGTGGTGTTTTTCCCCCAAAGTGAGGCAAAATTGGGTTTCAGCGCTGCATGGAGAACACTGCAGTGACAATGCAAAAATACAAAAATACTGACATATATAGAAAGAAACGTAGCTGTTATTCAACCACGTTTGAACACTCAGCTGTATGTTGATGTGAGGAGTTATTTCGGAGGGGCTGGCAGAAGTCGGAGCCTGTAACAGCACAACGGCGGCTCGGTGCAGAGATGTCCCTTTGTTTGTTTAAAGGGCATGAGAATCGATGGCCCCGTTTTTTGAGGCATGGCTCTGACCTCTCGCGGTGGCACCTGTATCAATCACGGGCCGGCTTCGTTCTCTGCCTCGCTGCTCGTCACATTTGTCTCTCGTGCTCGCGACCGTGGACGGAGGCTGTCTATCTACTCTCAAATGTCAGTCTACACTTCATGCCAGCTGTCAGCCGACGCCGGGCAATACATAAACAGCTTTAAAAATGTGACGAGAGCGACTCTCGAGGAGAAATCTATTGAAGGAAGAAATTGATTTTTGAGAAAGATTTAAGTGTTTGCTGTGAGACTGTAAGGCCAGTGCAGGAAAAATGAGAAACCACGACTCTTTTTGTTGAATGAATATGAAGTAATTTAATAATATTTTGACGGATCTTGCTGCTGAAATCAAACGGATCTCAAAAGGAAAATTTATTCAGATGTGGTTTTGTTTGGTGGTTTCTGTTATCTTGGGAAATACAAGCTGAAATTCATTGATTATACAGAATGAAAATCCAAGAACGCACTTGTTTTTTTTATTGATCTGCACTCCTGCATATTATCCAGCTGACAGATGTTTGTATAAATGTTCCAGTCTACTAAACTTGATTATACCAAAGAGTTAGATATTTTTGACACAATCATTTTGCTGATTCAAAAGTCAAAAATTTTGTATATTTTGAATAACAACTAAGGCTGTCAATCGATTAAAACATTTAATCGTGATTAATCGCATGATTGTCCGTAGTTAATCACTATTAATCGCACATTTTTTATCCTTTCAAAATGTACCTTAAAAGGGAAATTTGTCAAGTTTTTAATACTCTTATCAACATTGGAGTGGACAAATGTGCTTTATTATGCAAATGTATGTATATATTTATTATTGGAAATCAATTAACAACACAAAACAATGACAAACATTGTCCAGAAACCCTCACAGGTACTGCATTTAGCTATGACTTGCCCCAAACTGCATGTGATTATCATAAAGTGGGCATGTCTGTCAAAGGGAGACTCATGGGTACCCATAGAACCCATTTTCATTCACATATCTTGAGGTCAGAGGTCAAGGGACCCCTTTGAAAATGGCCATGCCAGTTTTCCTCGCCGAAATTTAGCGCCAGTTTGGCGCATTATTTGGCCTCTTTCGCGACGTGCTAGTATGACATGGTTGGTACTTATGGATGCTTTATAGTTATCTTTTATAGTTTCATATGATGCCAAAATCTTCACTCTAGCTTTAAAACTGAGCTCACTACAATCTCAAAATCGCAAGTTGCATTAGTGCATTAAAGAAATTAGTGCCGTTACAATAAACTTGCGTTAACGCGTTATTACCGCGTTAACTTCGACAGCCCTAATTACAACCACATGAAATAAAGCATACAATTATAATGTGGCTGAACAGAAAGTTTCAAACCAACTGTACATGTAAATTAACACATTCACACCCCAAAACTTTCTCACCTCACTCTCAGGCAGCAGACGACTTAAAGGCTGCTGAATATGCATTACCATATGTAAGCACCCGATTCACAGACCCACAAGGAAACAAGTCAGACCAGACAAAATCGTCCAGGGGGGGGCATTTTGATGGAACTGCATGCTAACTCGCAGCGCTAACAACCAGCTCTCTGTTTTGATGGATTGGACCACAGTTAATCTGTATGTATGGCCGATCCTTATGAGGCCACATTGTAATCACCCAGCCAGTTCTCAGCGATCCAGGACTCCCGTCTCGGGTTGAAAGAGAGGGATGATTCCCATTATGGAGTAATTAGTCTTGTTGTCACCGCCGGACCTTGACAGTGAATCCACTTGCCGGGGCTCTAAAGGGATTTGGGTGTTTGCGACTGCTGAATCACAATCAGTATCGCCTTTACTTGCCGAGGATGACGCCCTCAACTTTAACTTGCTGGTGAACAGCAGCACAGACGTCATGGCTGTCAGCTGTAACGAGTACTGCGAGCCAAAGTTTCTGCAGCTATAGTCTCATTTTATTCTCTCTCTCTTGTGGTACTTTTTTTGGCATACCAGTACTACAGCATTCCACTGCGACAACTGTTGGCTGATTAACGCTTAAAGCTTGCAGCAGGTTGATACTGTAGAACTGCCAATTTAAACAGCTTTAATTTAGTTTGTCTTGTTATTATGTTCCACAGTTTGATGACAGGATGCATCTGCTTTCATATATTACTGCTAGGAACTGAGTGTGCGCTCCTGTTCGGTCCATCAGTTATGATAGCCTCAATATGTTTGACTGAATCTTAATTATGACAGGCAGGGATGAGGACATAATGAGATTAGACTGTTTTTTTCTCACTGCCATTTGACTTTAAAAGACACAGTGAGATAAATGTTCCCTTTCTGTGTCTGTGCCTTAATTGCTCTGCCATTTCTTAGTCCATATGTAAAGTAGGTGTGGGTGTAGTAGTATTCCTAGACCTTTAGCACTCCTCCACTACGAAAAACTATCTGTGGTTCTCCAGAGAGGCCAAACTTAACCAAGTCAGGTCTACTTTTGAGAAATAAGATTCAGAATCAACTTTATTGGCCAAGTGTGTTTGGGCGTGCACAGAGTTCGACTCTCATTGATTTTACACAAAGTGCAGAGAGCAAATGTGCAGGAAGATACACAGAGACATAGAGGTAAACAACGATAAACAACAACAAACTATAGATATTATGTACAGGCAGGTATGAAATGAGGCGAGTAGGAAAAATAGATGCATATTTCAATGCAACAAAAGGAAAACAACATACAATGTCAATATACTGTATATGTCAAAGTGTAAGTTTACTAGATCTATCTATCTATCTATCTATCTATCTATCTATCTATCTATCCATCTATCTATGTATCTACTAACTTATACAGGGTTACAATGAATGTAATGAATGCTATAGAAGCTCTAACTACCTGGCTACCATTTTAGTGTCTTGTTAAATGTAAACTACTGTAAATAATAAGTTAGATAGAAAGCACATCCAGCAGCAACTCTGTCTCCGGATTGCGGTCGCAGTTGTAAACAGTTCAAAACGTGATTAACGTTGTAAATTGAAACAAAACAAAACGAAAATGCAACAAAAGTACTTAGTTAGATTTAGGCAACAAAACTTCTGGGTTAGGTTTAGTAAAAAAATCATCATGGAATGGCTTGAAATGACTTGAAAACAAAACGAAAATGCAACAAATGACTTATGTTTCACACGGGACACAAACAGCAGTCTCCTGTGTTTGTTGGACCCGTCCACCTCCCCTCCCGCCAACCAGTTGGGGACTTTTTCGGTAGTATCTAGAAGGGAACCAGCAAACTGGGGAAACTCTGGAGAGATTGTTAAGGTTAGGCACTGACCTAAAATAGTAAAGGTTAAGGTAGATCGTCGGGCAGCGAGTCTCACGAGAGTTTTTGCAAGTTTTTGCAGATCTCAGATCAAATTTATGTGGGTTCTCTTCTAGACACGACCGACTTTCTACCCGTTATTATTCAATTAAGTTTTTATTCAACGTATTTTCATTCACGGTCCCTCAATATACTAAGTCATCTGCTCTGTGCATCGTTTGTTGTACTATGTCACTTGCTGCGGCCGTCCGCAGACTTACAAAAGTATTTGTTATACGCAAAAGTAATACACAACAAAATGTGCTTGTTTCCATCCGACATATGTAAGTCCAATATTCACCCTCTTTTAGCTCTGTTTTGGTCTCTACCAACTCCTGATGGAAATAGCTGGCTCTTTAGCTGCTAAATGCTCCACTATGTTCACCAGCTATAGTCACAAATTGTGTCTGTCTGACTGTTTGGTGCTGAGCAGGTAGTGTACAGTGGGCTTTTAGAGCTTTATCACAGAAAACAGCTGCCAGCTGCAGACGAAACAACACTAAAGTTGCAGGCTGGACAGTTAAAAAATGAGCCGAAAGACGCTATAAAGCTCTGTAAAGCCGAGGGGAGCTGCAGAGTCGGGTTATAATTCTCTCATCATTACGAGCAAGCCTTTCACATTGGTTTATTTCACTTTAATTTGCTTATCCAGTATATCTTAATTATATGCTCCAAACAGCTTAAAAAGGAAAAACTTGGAGTAACAGATTATTTCACATCTGAAAGACGTGAGATGCATATGAGAGCCAGGTGGTCATAAATTATACCATTATAATACTAAAATCGTACAAAGGTAACTGTAACTCTTCGATAAAAGAAAATATTTTCTCTTAGAAAGATGTGTAAAAAGGCTGAAAGAAAGCTCATCCTTCAATCTCCAGGGATCAAATCAGTCTGAGACCTCTGTCTTTTTCCTCCAACCTCTCCAGTCTCTTTGTTCTGCGTCTGTCAAGGGACGGGGAAATGCCAAAAACTGACTCCTTCTCTTCACTACTGTAGTGCACATGTATAATTCATGTGAAACTTTTACTTTTCTTTAACAATTGGCAGTCTTATAAGAAAGCTCTAAATTAAACCTTGATTAAATGATGTAGCTGCTTTAAATTGGAGTTAAATTCTCTACATCATTCAAATCTTATCTTATTGTAGCTATTTTTGCAGTGTCAGTACATCTCTGAAGTTGTAGAATATCAGATACTCTGGTCAATTATTTTCCCAGCTCGTATTGAAGACTCCAGCTCTCGCCTGTAAATGGCTGTAATTGCCACATTTAAGGTGTAGAGTTATATTTGAGATTATGCCTCTCTGAGGATGAAGTCAATTTCCCTACAGGGTCGTCACAGAGTGGAGATAAGGATTTTTTGCAGCGGGAATACTTTACAGCTAATGTACTGTAGGTTCCAGTTTCACCGCTGTAATTCTCGTATTGATTTCAACTTAATTATTCCTCTCCTATGAGGCAAAATCCATCTGGTGGTTAATGAGAACGCTTCATGTGCAAATGGGCACATGAGACACGCATGTTGAGTAATGATTCCACCTAAAAACTGTAAATGTCTATAGACAAGTTTACAACTATGTCACCAAGAGGTAGAAAACTGACCAGAATTAGTGAAAGCTTACAGAAAAAAATCAATATTGTTGTTGTTTTTGTGCCAAAACACTGCACAAATTCGCAAAAGTAATTCATGGAAAGTGTTTAAATACTAGCTTATAATAGCTCAGAGTGCTTAATTAGCTATTAGCATCTGGTCCGAGTCCTGGATTTGAATATGCTGGCGGCACAGAAACTCCTGAGGAAGAAGAAACACTCACACTGTTAATGAATATATAAAAGATTTGTCAGGCTCTCTGATCAATGTTTGTGTCCCGTATAAATTAAAAAGAAAATACTACTAAATTTGAGGGAAATGTCTTTATTCTTTGATTTTTGGGTTACTGGAACAAATTACATAATTTTATATATTTTACTTCAGGACATCTCTGACTACATACTTGCTGAAAATACATGAGATTTTCCAAAGTAAAAGTCCCTAGAAGTGTATGATTAAATTTTTTCCCATGGTCTAGTGTTAAAAGAGTATACAAAAAAAATCGCAATTAATCGTAATATCGAATCGCAATACTTGTAGAATCGCAATATTTAAAAATCGCAATACATATTGAATCGCCACCCAAGTATCATGATAGTAACAAATCAGGAGATCAGGGCTGCATCTAACGATTATTTTGAATGTCGATTAATCCGCTCAATGTATTTTTCGATTAATCGATTAGTTGTTTGGTCTATAAAATGTCGATCAGTGTTTCCCAAAGCCCAACATGACGTCCTTAAATGTCTTGCTTTGTCCACAACTCAAAGACATTCAGTTTACTGTCATAGAGGAGTAAAGAAACCAGAAAATATTCACATTTAGGAAGATGGAATCACAGAATTTTGACTTTTTTTTCCTTAAAAAATGACTCAAACGGATTAATCAATTATCAAAATAGTTGGTTAATTTAATAATTGACAGCTAATCGATTATTAATTGTTGCAGTTCTACAGGAGATAAGCATATCGTCCCAGAATCTATCATTGTAAATGGAGAACCAGTCTTGTTGAAGCAGGTTAGTCCTGCCTGCTGTGTGCTGTTGTTGGGTATTACACTTCTTCACACATGAGATTGAATCCAGGACTTAAAATGAGACACTCTAACTGGATCTGAAATATACCTGAGAGTCTTTGGCTTGATACTAATACTGCTGTCTTCACGCCTGCCTGACAGTAACGATCCGCTGTGGTGGAAGACGAGTGATGAAGAAATGAAGCTGCATTCAAAACACTTTCCATAATTATTCTGTCAGTAAATGTAAACACACATCTCAAAAGGCTTTGTTTAACACGTGGCAGAGCGCTGCTGCACTGCTCTTTTTTTCCAGGATGTACTAAATCAAAGCTGTAGCATGCAGCAGTAATTGTAACTGAATGGCACCACAGCATAAAAAGCCTCCTCTGAGCTGATGTATTGTATTTCAACATATCACTCATTGTCGCAGCAGCTCTTTCTGCTGAAGCTGCTCGCGCTAGACGAGGTGTGGCGGCCTTGAGGTGACAGAAAGTGCTGAGTTACTTTTCCAGGCTTTCATTATGTTTACTTGATCCTCATCAAAAAACTCCAGCTGCACAGAACAAAAGTCCAGCTTCTGACAGATATTTCACGGCCACATCGACATGTCTCGAGCTCAGATTTATGACTAAGCGTCTTAATGTCTCCGAAAGAGAAAATAACTTTGAAATAACAAAACAATGAAGCTTGCTGGATGTCACGAATCAATACCGTTTGTTTCAACAAGTTGAAATCATTGTGTGGGGGTCATTGATTCCCGATAGGTGCAGGACTCACTACAGTTGCTCCTGCATATAGCTCTCACTTCTCTCTATAATTGTCTCTCTAGCTGCTACTTAATAAGCATAGCCATCTGTCTTTTTAAATTAGTTTGGAAGTGCGTGTAGAAAAATAACACAAAACATAAGCGTGTCACCCCAGAGATCCGCATTAACACATCAACATGCCCATCAATAGTCCATTGGCAAACTGTAATGTCCTCTTAGATCATTGACTTGATGCAGCTGATGAAGACTGACAGTGGCTCAACACATCAATAGTGTTTTACAGCCTGTCGGCTCCAGTCAATGGAATATCGAAATTGGGAAGACGTATTGTGGAGCGAATATGCTGTGAAAGCCGCATCAACACTGGAGCTGCTGGTCGGTGGTGAAACTTTCATGTCTCCAAAATGTCAACTTTTTAAAAAAAGGACTAAGATCATTTTTGAGTTTGTTCAATGGGGCTTTGAAATGGTTTCATCAGCTTGAGATAAATCGTTTTCTCAGCCCGCAGAGAACAAAGTGCAGAAATCATTCGACCCCAGTGAAAACACTGGAGTTACACGGTTGTCAAATACAAAAGCATGTAAGAGCTTGAAAGTGCGTTTTGGCAGTAAATGTAAAAAGTAAAAGTGGCAGAAACGAGAAAACGACTCATATTTTTGTCCCACCACCAGGAGACTACTTCGCCGGGAGGAGGGCGGATGGCGTCTCCAGTAGACGGTCCTTCAGTTAGAAGTTAGCGGTTAGCTCATAGCAGCGCCAAGAATCATAGCGACATAAAGATTGCTGATCCGGCGGGGAGTCGGAACAGTCCCTGGGATCAGACCGACGAGGAAACTGTCCACCGACCAGCACCTCTAAAGCTTACTTAATGTAATATCTCACTGTTTCAATTCATACACAAACAGAAATGTAAAAACAACAATTTGTAGTTACAGTGAGTTACAAGCGGTAACTATTTCTTGTCAAATAGCGACTGGGTGTACTATAGTGACTTCCTGTCCGGTCTTGTCGTAACTGTGAGTTTGCCAGGCAAACGGATAAACTATGCATTTTATGACATTTTATTGTACATATTTTTATTGTATTTTTTTCATGTCAAGCACCAACACACCAAAGCAAATTCCTGGTATGTGAAAACTTACTTGGCAATAAACTGGATTTTGAAAAACAACTAACAATGGTGTCTGAAGTAGTGTGTATGATACTGGCCGCCTTAAAAAAATAGCTTTCCTTCATCCTCTATGATACGCTACACTGGATAAAACCATCAATAGTTCCTGACGCCCATTTTCATTCCAGACACCCCACGTCTGTCGGGTCAGGCTATTATTGGGGTGATATCGTGTAGTCTGAACCATAAAGAGCAGTAGATGTTGGAACTGGAAACGTGCAGAAGAGATGATGAGCTATGACTAAAGAAGGCTGTCCATGCAAAATCAGCAAAAAAATTTAATGAAACAAACAAAAAGGGAACAAAAACAACCTTAAAGTTGAAGCCAAGTCAACAAATAAAACCCACGATACCACAGAAATCAGCAGCCAGCCAACAGATCAGCAACTGAACACTAAATTGGAACCTCGACTATCTCCTCAGGTATCAAACAGGTGCAAGCATCCGATGACTACACAATAGCAAACAAAAATAGTCACCTAAGATACTTACATTACTAGTGATATCCAAAGTTAGTTATGAACACACAAGCTTTAATACTGCTGTACAAAAATACACACCTGTTTCTATCCCTAAATTGGGACTAACACACACAAACACCTCATGAACACTGAAATTACGATTTAACACTTAATCCTGATAAAACTGATGTACCCTACACGGTCTTATTAAAAAGGCGAGGAAGCAGCTCTGTCACATATACGGTATGAAATATGCTCTGTATGTTGGCATATTATAAATTAACAAGGCAAAATTCAATTAGAATAACAGCAGCAGCAAGAGAGGATTTACCAGATCAGTTTTCTTTAACACTCAAAACATTTCTGCAGTTTTCTGCCTTTTAGTTTTCCTCTCTTCTTCAGAGAAGCTGCTTCTTTGTATTATTAATTGTGTCCCTTGTGTCTTACCGAGTCGTTTCTCTCTTGATCTCAGTGTATTTGTGCGTGTTGTTTGTCTAATGCTTCTTTCAATTATTGATGGTTCCTCTGGATTTTAATCTTTTATATATTAAAAGTCAATTTACAGGGAATATAAATGCATTAAACACGCACAGCTATTCATTTCCCCACTTTACAAAGAAGAGCAGGGAGCACAGGCAACGCTCTTTTACTCGAGTGAAGTGTACATAGAAAAGCAATACTCTATTATCTTAAGATTAATGATCTGCTTGAAAACATTACAGCATTACGACTGCATCCTGGTAGCACAGTATGGAAACATGAAACCTTCCAGCTCCGTCTGTGATTTTTAGTTCAGGAGTGCTGCTGTGTACAGTGTTTCTGAAAACACTGGAACAGCCTGTTGGCTCTTTATTAATAAAACAAAATTCACCTGATCACAGCTATTTCATCTTTAATAAGAGAAAAGAAGAAGGACACGTTGGCACGGCGGAAGATAAAAGACAAAGAATGAAATGGGCCTTGTCGCAGCAGGAGGCCCAGGAAAGTTTCTTAAGGGATGGTAGAGGAAAATGTCATGAGATGGTTCTCAAAAGTTTGCTGCGAAGGAGATGATTCAACCTGCAGCCAGTTTATGGAAGGTTTTACTGTATATTGCTCCACGGAGACGCCCAGCGACCGCTCGGTTTTTCTAAGGATAACGGTTCGACGAACAGGAAATGTGGGCGTGTTGCGTCATTGGCAGGACACATGAGGAAAAAAACTGGAAAAACTGATTTTAAAGACACCAAAGCAGCGACCGTTTGGCATCAAAGATGTTGCCAAAATCAAAACACAATGGTCTCACTGATAACCTCTTTAAAAGACACAAATCTGTCATCCAAACACTTCACTACTAAAAACAAAAGACTGGAATCTGTTATGACTCCCTTGTCAGTTATGTTGATGTAAACCACTATAATTTCTATTATGATCAGCTGGATAACATACAACAAATTCTTCAATTGTGGATGGGAATTTAGCAAAAATCTATATGGTCAAATACTGAACTGAAACCATTTTATTTGAGTAGGCAATAGTCTTGTCCTACAGTAAGTTTGACCTTCATGTTGACACAAGAAAAGACAAAAAGGTCCAACAGAATCTGGATGATACAAGACTAACAGTATTATTGTTTTTTATTTGTGTTACCATGGCTGTAGATGCCATGGTGACGGCTCTGTGACGCTGTACTTAGGCACAGTGGCGCTTTGAACTAAATGCTAACGTCAGCATGCCAATATGCTCACAATGACGATGATAACAGGCTGATGTTTAGCAGATATAACGTTTACCATTTTAGCCATCTTAGTTTAGTGTATTAGCATGAAAACACTTGCTAGTTAGCACTAAACACAAAGTACAGCTGAGACTGATGGGAGTCTCATTAATATTGCAGGTATTACAATCATGTTTCATTCCTTTATTTTATTATTAATTAATCATATTTTGGTTATAAATGAATGTGATGGACTTTAGTTTGAGATAGTTTTATCAGTTCTTGATTTTAGATGTATTACTGCATTTCTTCTGGCATGTTGAATAAAACAACAAAACATTTCATGATTCATACTGACAAGACTTTGAAACAGCTGCAAAATATCATCTAAATATCATCTAAATGTAAAGAACAAGAGCCAGTTTTAATAACTAGGTGTCTGACACATGTCCTGTTGTTTTACATACACTTTTAGACAAAATTAAATATGAATTACTGCCATATTTGATGGTTCCACACTTTATAGGATTTGTGACCTTTCAGGTCATCTCTTGATCTACACCAGGAAATTAGTTACCTGTTAGACTGAAGACAAATCACCAGCCTGTCATGCATCATAAAACATAATCGATGATAGTAAGTCTGCGATTTATTAAACCCATTGAAACTGTATAGATATTTATTCTGAGACATTTAATAAAATAGATATTTGTTGTGTTTTTTCAGCTATCTCCCCATCATAGGTTTAGACAACCAGTTTACACTGGGGAAGCTTTATCTACTTGTACTGGGATCATTCTGAACAGAGTCTGGTTTGTTGGAGCTCAGTGATAAAACATCCTGCTAGATGATATTATATTGTGTGTCTATCGACTGTAAATTACACCCTCTTGAAATGATTTGCCCTCATATTATTTCCTATAGAACCACAGTCTGTCAGATGCAGTCAAGACGTCGAGTACAAAACCAGCGACATTGCTCATGTGTGACTTTTGTCAAGGTGTTTATGATTAAATGGTTAAAGAGCACAAAAGCCAAGATCACTGCGCTCTCTCGGCGGGTTTTCAAGGGATGTGCGAGGTTATATTACCGTTGTCAAGGTCAGCGCTTTGAAAGGCGACAAAGTGCATTATGCGCCCCTCCATTTGTCCTTCTCCCATGAGATCTGTGAAAATAAAATAACCCAACGTCTCAGATTGTGGCATTCATCAAAAAGCACTTGTGCAGGCATTTATTCTAGTATTTACTCTCGGATGCCATTTCCAAAAGGTCAAAAGGTTTTTGTTTTTTTTTGCCTCTGTGGATGTGTTTAGGTGTCTCTTTCCTCTCAGTGATGATGAGAGCACAAACCCTCTGTGATAGAGGGCAAAGTAGAGTTCAATTTTTCAGCTAAAGCACTCGGACGGGCATCTTCTCTCCATGGTGCAGAGGTTGTGTTTGCCTCCGTTTAGCTTATCATTCATGTAGAGCTGTTTTAGATAAAGGCATAAATCTCTCAGCGGCACAGCGGCAACAAAACAAAATGGGGAAGGTCACAAGAAAAGTATTTTAATGTTTAATGCACCCCTGACATTCCCTTTGTTAAGCTGCTTTTGACGGTTTTGAAAAGGCTCCTATCTACAAACATTCCCCAATTCAAAAATGCACATTTCATTTTTAATATATTTTTATATATATATTTTAACATCAAGGTCACTTTGGCTTCATGAAACAGGGATGATGTGTAAATGGTGAATGGATTTCACTCCTAGCAAAAGACCTCCTCAGTTATACCAGTTAGCATTTGACAGCTGATTTCTCTTCAGTCTGTGATTATTATTTCTAATATAGAATTGCAATACTTGTAAAAACACATCAAACCTTAATATATACTGAATCAGCACCCAAGTATCGTGATAGTATCAAATCAGGAGATAGGTGTATTGTCCCAGCCCTAATAAAGCTTTTCAGAATCTAACCAACACGTCTAATTTTATCTAATTCCCACAAACTGGAAACCAGCACAGCGTAATCCAGCTTTATTGGGGTTCGGTAGTGGACAACCTTCCCCAGCACTACATCTTCCTACTTGGATTTCAAAGCAGTCGCTCATTCAACAGCGGCTGAGGTTCACAGGTTGTGGCCACACGCTGGGCGTCTTTTGGTGCCCATGTGGCAGTGAAAGATCACATTTTATTCTCCCTCATCCCAGAAAAGAGACATTGTCCTAGACCTCAAATACTCGCCGGCTTCACATCTCTCACCATGGTGATAATGTGGTTAAACGTGGTCTCTGTGTGGTTCCCTTTGCTTATATAAGAGGAGCTTGCGGTTTCAGATTTAAAGAAAACTCACCAAATAATATTTGCACTCCATATCTGTTATTGTAAATGAAGGCAGAGTGCAAAAGGAAAATATGGTGGAGATGCCATTTCAAAAGAGTTATTCTTGGCAGGAGTGCCGTTTCTTGGTAATGCCTCCAAACATTACAAGATGTTTAGCCTGGCGCACACTCACATTTAACAAGAGAAGGTGTATTTCTATTTTTAGGAGGTACACATTACAATGGTTTGGAAATAATTCAGCTTTTCATTCTGTAAAACTCCACACACACAACATGTTAGAAACCAGTGTCTATCTTCTTTAAATTACTTTCATTTATAACCTATTCTATTCTATTAGATGTTACAGGGTGGGGGAAACTTTCTCCCTTGATTACATTTTTATTTCTTCAGCGCTTTCTGCTCTCTTTTCTCTGACAGTGAGTTGACACACACACGCTATTTATCTTTTAACCCCTTCCTTACCATTCCGCCCTCTTTTTTTTTAGAGGGCTAGGGTAGGGGACAGGGGATGTTAAGGGGTAGATAAAAAGTCAACAGTAGACTGCATGTCACATAGAAGTGATGTATATCATATGAAAGCTGAGATTAATGCAAATTAATTAATTTAAATAATATTAATAACTTTTTATATAATAAAATAATTAATTAATGAATGCTATTTTGTCTCAAATTGTTACAGCAATTTTTTAGTTAATACCATTTGTTACACAGATTTGGTGCTAAATGTAATCATTTGAGAATTGATAAAAGATAATCAATAATCTCTCCAAAATACCACATTAAGACACCAAGACCTTGAGGAACATCTTAGAAAAAGCCATGCTGCAACTTTTGACATTTGGAATTTTTTGCAAGAAGTGCATTTTTCGGCTATTGGATGGTGAGCACTTCTGTTCTGGAAACTGCACAGAAACCACCTCATTGTCAATCTAGCGAGGAAAGCCATCCATCTTCTGAATGCTCTAGGTCTCTTATTTGTGACTGTAAAGTTTCATGAAGCCGTGATTATCCTAGAGGTCACAGCAGGTCATTTTATACATTGACATCAAGTTTCGTGGTATCGAATATCAGTATATTTCAAGGTACTGTTCCACAATAATTATTATTTTTTAGCTCAAACATCCTCAAGTTATCCAAGACAGAAATACCAATTTTTATAACTCACAGGCTTTACGTTTCGTAAAAGTAGGATCCTCAGTTAGCTCTAAATGAGTTTCTCTCAGGCTTTTTTTTTTTTTTTTTTAAAGCTTTTTGATTTCGGCAGCCTGGAGTGTTCAACAAGGCCGAGCTGCAGCAGGGCTATTATATCTGCCACCACTAACAAAGACCTGGTAAGTAACAATACCAAAATTCACATCACCGCCCTTTTTTTTTGCTCCTTTCCATCTACCAGACTCTCCAACTGTCAGTCATTCATTGTCTACCTCTTGCCAATAACAAAATGGGGCATTTAATTATCTCAAGTTGAATGATCAGGGTATCTAAAGTGTGCTTTCTCATTGTACTGCAGACTTTTTATTGTAAATGTCATTTGCCAAAGACCCAAATGCCATTTTCCGGTGGGCGTATGTGAAATTGCTTCCTCTTTATTTTACGTTGAATGTCTCCCCAAAGGGGCAGATTCATCCATTTTTGGGGGTTGAATAGATGCTTTGCTATTAAGGCTGCAGCAGGTATTCATGTGCATGACACAAAAGTTCAACTTCGTCACGCAGAACAGAAAAGATGAGCCCACATAGAGTGTCATTCATCCTCTGACTGCTTTCTTTAAAGGTTAGACTTGAGAGATAAGATGAGATGTGTGTGTGTGGATCAGTTGTTATTGTACTAATATGAGACAGTGTTTCTCTCAGGCTTGCAGCATAAACTGTGCTTAAAAGAGTCTGCCATTTCTGACTTGTTTACCTTCAGGTGCACGGGGGGATTTACAGGAAATGACGCTAGCATTTAATCTAGCGTCATTGTTTTTAATTTAATCACTGTTTACAGTTCACTCCCCTGCAGTCATATCAGAGCTGTATTAAGTCATTGCTAATGCAAACATGCTTTTTTTAGAGCTGCGAAATTATGAGGTGGCTCTTATTGTGAAGCAGTCACAGGAAGGGGTAAAGAGGTTAGCACTGACTGTAATCACTCATCCATCCTTCTACGTGACCTGCTATTGCAGCAGGCCAGCCGCACAGCAGTTCGTGAAATAGTCATGAAATTGAATGTATTGACTCTTGTACATAGACACGTGCTAATAACAAAAAACACAGGACTTTCGCCCAGGAGACCGGTGTTAGTGTTGGCATCGACTACTAAATTTCTGGTATCATGACATCCTTGGTTTAAATGTTTCACCAGTAATTGTGAAATGCTGCTGGATGTCTTAATACAGTACATACAAAATAAGTGTTTTGTTACTTCAACTTGAATATGTCAGCAACACGCAGAAACAAAAAGATAAAAGAAGAGGCAGAAATAGAAAAAGAATGACCCTTTCAGTGGCCTCCCTGAAGGCTGTGATGGGTGAAAATCTGCTAATGTTTTGGTTAAATGCTAGAAAATGAACACTTTTAATGCTGGATTTTGTTCAGTAAGACTACTTAGCACTTGGAGAAATTGGAGAAATCGTAGCTGAATGTGAATGCTGTGCAAAGATGAATACATTATCTCGACTGTAGACTGCCCGGCAGTATTGCAGAACTCAGTTTCTCTCAGTGAAACACTCCTCTTCTTATCCCACTAATTGGAGAAAATGAGAAGGAGGGGAAAATGTTTTCAGAAGAAATTGCTCATTTGCGAGAAACAGAAAAGAATTGATTATAGGAAACTGCTTATTTTTAGTCGAGTAAACCATAATATTTTATTCTCATTACATCTTTATACAGTAGGCTCGAGAGGAATAAAATAATTGTGAAGAGCATGTTCTCATAACACACGTCAGTCCTCTTCAACCACAGTGGGAAGCTGAGTCTATCAGTGAGTCTGGGGAGAGTGGATTAGATATAATGGGGCTGGAAGTTCTGCTCAGAATAAAACTAAACTGGGTGTACCACTCACATCCAAGTTATTTATGAGGCAGTGACACTGTTTACAAACTATTAATGGAGCACATTGTACCGAAACTAAGAGACACCACAGAGTTGACATACTGCTGCTCCATGTGAGCCTGCATTGGTCCATTTAACTCATATACGTAGTAGAAGATGCTGGCCCAGTAAGAAACAATGTCAGCACAATTGATTTAAAAAAAAAGTTAATTTTGGAACTGTGGCAATAACTACAACTACACTACAACTACTTTTTTCATGGTGCAATGGATACGTGATGATGTCACTTCCTCAACCAATAGGGATGGCAGACACTTCCAATCTTCCAATCACATTGTTTTGGTGGTGTTTAAACGAACACGCACCACCACTATATCCTCTTAATGTCCTGATGAAGGTCCTTGGTGACCGAAACGTTGACTAATAAAGCAGAGAAAAGTGTGTGCGGGAGCAAGTCATTTTTTATTTGGAACAGTACACGTTGGAGGGGATCTACTCTAAGCACCACAAACATTTGTTGACCTCTCATCTGATGTTACGCAGATTAACAAATAGCTGTCATCTGATGTCAAGACCAGTCTGATGAGGATCTACTGTTGAATACATAATGCAAGACTGACTGCATGACAGATTCGATTGTGACGGTGGGGATCTCGTACAGAATCCTAAAATGATCTAAGTGCATATTTATTTTATATTTACCAACCTGGATGACTCACAATGCATGGGACTGCTCTCTTATTTAAGGAAGATGGAAATGATGGTGGTTTATATTTGGCAGGCGGGACCCTTTTTTTCAACGCTTCAGCATGACGATACATATGGCTGTGTTATTGTTGAGAGGCCTTTATTAAAAAGGTCATGAATAAGGAACTGGTAACACAATGTGATGTGCTTAATATAAGGAGTAAAGACGTCAAAGACTCTTCATGCATTCTCTGGATGAAAAATAAATAATTGGAGACAAACGGCAGTCGTACAGATGTCTAGAATCCTTAATTCGGAGGGACAACAAGAGAAAACAGGATGCAGACTGTATGCAAAGCAGGTTTAGTGCATGAAATTGAACACTTTGCAGCCACTACATTCGATTGTCACAAGATACATTGGCAATCAACGCCCGACAGTGGAGACACCGCTGCAATATCAATCTTGATTTGCACAAGATGTGTCCTCTACCTTCTAAATTGTGCCCCAACTGGACCTGTTTGATGGAGTGCATATTGTGTTAGCAACAACTAGGCAGGTGGATTTGTTTCTCACCTTCTCCACTTAATGGCATGTGAAGTAAGCTGATTCAATTCCCAGTGCCCACACCTAGCTGAGTACACCCACAGAAGGACAGTGCTAAAAGATTTATTGGACAAGAGCTTGTATGTGAAAGTTTGCCAGTGGCTTGATGTAAAACATTAAAAGGCAAACTGGCAGAAAGTATATACAAGGTGAAAGAATAAGAACTGAGTATTTTTGGTTAAAATGATACAAAAAATCAAATGTTAGGTAATTAAAGACAAAAAAAGTGACGTGACACCCCAGGTCATGTAAATAAACGCTGCTAAATCAACATATCACACTGTAATTTATTAACACAGATTCTCTGACAGCTGTTGTGATAATTTAAATACCTCTGAAATGAGTAAACTGTGAACACAAACATGTCATGAGTGTTTGTCAGGTATTCAGTCAGATTTGCATAAATATTACTCAACATGTTGCAGATGATATGTCATTATTAATATGCATTACTTCTGGTTGGAAGTTCTCACAATTCAAAATAGGTAACACTATATATTAACCTTCATTTATAAATGGTAAATTGATAGTTAATTAAACTTAGTTAATAGTTATTTTACTATTAAACAATTAAATAAAAATTAACTATTTACTAATCATTTGTTTATGTAATATGAAATAATTAGTTTATAAATTATATATTGTATCATAGCTGATAAGAGACTTGCAACTTTATAATAGACATCCAAATAATCTTTATAGAAATTTACAAATCTATTATTAACCATTAACATCTGGTCCATCTATCTATATAATGTTTATAGATAGAGGGTTTATAAATAATTGCATAATCATTGACAAATACGTAAATATATAGTATATAAAATGTTATAATGTGTGCAACAATAAACTGATTGCATTACATTACTAATAATGAATTAACATTAATCATCATTTAATTGTTTGCTAACAGGAAAATAATTATTTACTAAGTTTAGTTTAACCATCAATTTACCACTTATAAACGATAGTTATTATAAAGTGTTACCTCACATTAATATGCAGTGGTAGGGATCCGGAAAAAAAGAAAAATATGAAGCAGTTTGCTCCGGTTACTAATAATGGACCTTAAGAGGCATTTAAAAGTCATTTATAGACTTTCCCCTCCATACAAATCAGCAGAGTCAGAGAAATGACAGCAGCGTTGGAAATGTGCTCTGTGATGATTAACAGTCCTCCTGATTCAAGCCGATGTCTATGCCACTGTGTTGAACTCTCGGTTGCCATGTCTCATTATCCCCACCCCGCTAATGGAAGCAGGAGACAAATAATTCATCTGCCCTGATGGTGACATGAAGCATAACAGGTCTCCTCGGGGGGACGCTGAACAGCTTGACAGTCAGAGGATGGAGGACGAGAAAATAACTCCAAGCGACAGTCAAACACGGGTTTAGTTCAAAGTGCTGTATACGTTTCGTCTTATTAAAATTCAGATTAATCAATATACAGCTACACTGCATTTCTCAACTCACAACTTCAAAGTTATTCAAATAAAGACAAAAAGAAAAACATCACAGTACTTTAAAGGTTATCGTCAAGCTGAATTTGTCTTGTTAGGTGTCAACTGCTAACATAAATGCTGTTTGAGTCTTATTTGAATGCTGTATGCTGCAAATTGCTTTACTTTTAAAGCTTTGTGAGCTTCAGAAGGAACAGCTGTTACCTGGGCAGTAACTAATGGTGAAACAAATAAATAATAAACTGGAGGGAGACGCAGCAGCTGTCAAATTGGCTGAGGTACAGATACTCACATAGAGACGGGGAAGTAATTGGAGAAAAACGTAACAATTAGGAGTTCACACTCAACACTCCCAGATTCCCTGTGTTCTCAGATATCAGTTAAACTAATGTAAACTGCTGTTTTTGTTTATCAAAATGTTGTAAGTTTTGATTGCACATTATAACACTTGACTGAGGGAGATCTGCACTGATATAAATAATCTCACTGGTAAAGTATGAACTAGAAATATATCCTGTCCAGACGCTGGTGCAGCAACCCAAGCCAACCAACCCAAGTCTATTCTACTTACCAGGGCTGTCCTCAAACAAAGAAATTCTTAGTCGACTAACACTCATACAAGTTTGTCGACTTATCTATTAGTTAATTTAAATCGACAGATCTGTAAAAGTGAGTTCCTCCGCAAACAATCACACAAAAGCACCACTTTAATCTTGTGTTTACCAGAGATGTGCTCATAAGTTTATTGGAAATAAGTAATTCAGCATGAAAAAAAGAATAAAAAATTACAAAGTGACTAAAAAGATCTTAGTTGAGTAATGTCCCTGACACACCAAGCCGACCATCCGTCGGCCTAGTTTTTTCGGTGTGTTCCGCACCGTTGGCTCTACTCTGCCCGTGTCAGAGTTTTTTTTGGCTGATTCAGCATGTTGAATCAGCAGCGATGCCCGTCGGTGAGAGAAATCACTCTGATTGGCAGTTCAGCTTAAACTATTCAGTGCACGAGAAGAGAAACGGGCATGAGGAAAGCAAGCCAACGAGTAAAGTCAAGAGGAAAAACACAGAAGGCTCTTCTCATTTTTCATCTTCATCTCATATGATCATTCCAATACACGGATGTTTTCACAACCACATTGCCATCTGGAATGAAGCTAGGTGGTGAATGACAGTGGTGTGAAAATGGTCGGCAGATGCCACTTTATTTCATGCAGTCCTCTTTAACTTAAAGTCAAAAGAGAAATGCTGCTGCCTCCAGACGTTCCAGAAATGATAGAGAGACATATCTAGCTATACAACTATTGAAGGTTAGCTGAGCAGCACCCAGATATTTGATAAATAATCCTTCTATTACTTCAAATATATAACCACCTGTTATCACATGACCCAGGCTTCATACTCAGGTCGCAAGATGACTACTAAGGAAACTCCTTGAGATTTAGATGAAGCTTCTGTGAACAACTTCTTAGATATGCTTGAAAATAACTAGCTTATAAGGTGTGTTGTCCAACCAGCGGGGTAGGGGGTATACAAAGCTGTTCCACTAATCCAGGTGTAATTTATCATTGGCCAGTTTTCTGTAACGCATGTTGACCATGGATACTTAAAAAACACACAGTAGCGATACACAGAAGAGCAGCTCAGTTATGGTGGGGAAGAGCAAACACAATTCATCAGCTGTATAATCAGCCGTGAACGGCAAATAGTTAGCTTTGATTCTCGCTGGCTGACCTTTTAAGAAAGATGACTGGTTAATGTAGCACAATGCGCCCACGTCAAGTGTCAAACCTTGGCGGTTTCCCTATTTCTGAATCTGAAGCAGCTCCGTGTGACTTGATGGAAGAAGGATGCACACGCTCCGTCACTAAAGTGCTTTTCTCTTCAGACTGAGAACGTTTCCACCGCTGAATGAGCTCATTTATTTTCACAGGCTAAAAGACAATTGCTTCCTGAGCTTGACGTCGGCTCGGTGGTGTTCTGCTGTCTGTGTGTGTGTGTGTGTGTGTGTGTGTGTGTGTGTGTGTGTGTGTGTGTTGCGTGTGTGTGTGTGTGAGCACAATCATGTTTGTACACTTAATTTGCTTCAGTTTAAGATTACGTGTGTAAAGGTATTTTCTGTACATGAATGTGCCTGTGCATGTGTCCTGAAAGAAAGTAGCGTGAAGATGTTAAATCAAGGATAAAATAGTGATATTAAATTATTGAACATAAACCAGTGGCTGCTAAATGACTGTGGTTGTCTCTGCTGACAACAGCAACCATGATTGTCCATAGTTAATCGGCATTAATTCACAAATTTTTTTATCTGTTCAAAATGTACCTTAAAAGGAGATTTGTCAAGTATTTAACACTCTTATCAACATGGAAGTGGGCAAATATGCTGCTTTATGCAAATGTATGTATATATTTATTATTGGAAATCAAACAATGACAAACAATGACAAATATTGACCAGAAACCCTCACAGGTACTGCATTTAGCATAAAAAAATATGCTCAAATCACAACATGGCAAACTCAAGCCCAACAGGCACAGCTGTCAGTGTGTCAGTGTGCTGACTTGACTATGGCTTGCCCCAAAACTGCATGTGATTATCATAAAGTGGGTATTTCTGTAAAGGGGAGACTAGGGGGTACCCATAGAACCCAGATATCTTGAGGTTATCTCATCTAACTTGATGAATTAAAGGTTTAAACACCTGCTTTGATTTAAAGGCAGTCAAACGTTGGGCTGATCGTGGCCGGTTGGAAAATGTTACCATATTGCCCAACCCTGGTATACATCAGCGTGTTTTGGTTTTATCAGACAGTTGCACAGTGAAATTAACTTGTGAAGTTGGTGGTGCTTGAAGCTTGGTGATATACTGACAACTTGCACTCTCATTGCTGTGTAAACTTACCAGACAGTAAAAGTAAACATAGTTCATTTAAGGGAAGGTATTTGTATGTTGGCCTCCTCTCTCAGGACTGACTGCAGATAATGCAACATTGTTCCTTTGGAGCAGTTAATACTCTGGCAGATCAGGGTTTTATACTACAACTGGATGGTACAACATAGTTAATATAATAATTTCCATTTTGGACTCTCAGATTCTCTCTGTTCTCTCAAAAGTCAGCACTGTCAAATGGGTTTGGAATTGGTCACTGCTGCACATTTGTGTGTTAAAGTTTACTAAAGTTGGTGCAAATGTAATCAGCCTCTGCAAGCTACAATCTGCTAATTGTGGTGACTCCATTGAAACACTACACTAGGGATGCACCGATACCAGTATCGGGTATCGGGTCCGATACTGTGCTCATATACTTGTATTCGTACTCGCAAAACGGCTCCGATACAACGGCACCGATACCACTTTAAGGCAGCGTGATGTTAACCTCTCTTCACCATCTTGTGGGTACTATCGGACGTGCTCACGCTCCACCTCCCCGACGGTGTGGACGAGACAGGCCGGTGGTGAGCCCGACCCCGCTGGGTCGGGATCCCACCTCAGCCGGCGCGCGCCGGCCCTCACTTTCATGGCGCCACAGGGTTTTGCTTGCACCCTCTGACTCACGCGTGCATTAGACACCTTGGTCCGTGTTTCAAGACGGATCGGGCCACGGCCCCGGGAAGCACCTTCGCCCCGAGCCTTTCCAAGCCGACCTAGAGCCGGTCGCGGCTCACCGCTTCGTATGCGGGACTCCCCAGCCTGCCGTGTGTCGCTCACACCCTCCAATTGGCTGTTAACGAGGGTCTTTTGGCACAGGGAAGTACTCGTATCGGTACTCGTATCGGTACTCGGTATCTGCGAGTACCCAAAGTACTTGTACTTGTACTCAGTCTGAAAAAAGTGGTATCGGTGCATCCCTACACTACACTAGATTGAAACTTCAGCTTTCATATTCAGGTGGGGAAAAAAAAGAAAAGAAAACTACTTGTGTTGAGTTTCTGTAGAGATGTACTGTATATCCTTCATAAACTTGACGTAAATAGCATGTTTATGTGTACAGAAAAATCCCTACAGACACAGAATTCATAAAGTCTGCAATGCACAGTATGAACAGCAGCAATAAGTGATATTTCTATAAAGTAATGTATCAAATGGCAATTTGAAAACAATGACAATGTCTTGGGGTCGCTCGTAGTGATGCACCTACAGAGAATTATCACCTGAATCTGCAGCTCCCCACGGCTATACAGAGCTTTATAGCAAGTTTCAGCTCATTGTTTATCTGCAACATTACTGTTATTGTTTTCACTCATAGCGTCATTATCATACGCCACAGGCAGCTGTTTTTAGAGAATAAGCTCTTAAAAACCCATTGTACACTACCTGCTCAGCAGCAAACAGCAGACAGACACAGTTAGAGACTAGCAGGTGAACATAGTGTAGCATTTAGCTGCTAAAGAGCCAGATATTTCCCTCAGGAGTTGGTAGAGACCAAAAACAGAGCTAAAAGAAAGTAAATACTGGACTTATATTCAACAAGTTGCCAGAAACGACTCTAAATGTATGATATTGTTGCTCTGTACCTGCTGGATGTGTAAATAAGAAACAGTTTTGGTGATAATATGTCAATGCCGTCTTGTTTTCAAGTGGCCAAGAAAACAGTTATTGCAGGTTTAATTCATAAGCATATTTCTTTTTATCTCAGAATTGCACTGAAGTGAACATCCCAAAGCCTGACACCTAAATGGAGAGGCTTCCTACTATAAATATTAAATCATAAGGGCTTGAAATATGTGTCTCCATTCACAGAATGCCCTTTTTAAAAGGAAGAGGTATCATCTGTTTCTACATGAGCGGTGCTCTAAATAGGACACAGCATGAGGCCTTACCTCATCTGGATTATCAGGGGAGCCTCACCACACATTGCTGCACAACATTAAAAAGGAAAAGAAAATGTGAAGCATGAACCTGGTTATTTGGATTTGGGACGGCTGTTTGGAGAACGAGGAGTTTAAAACCTGAGGGATAAAGAGACGAGGTTTGTCGTGTCCTGCCTGCGGTGCTGCTGCGTGCTCTGCTAGCTTTCATGCTAATTAAACTGCATGTAATTCTCATGATGATAATAGGTGAGAGGCGTTTAAGGAATAAAACTACTTTATCTCTCCTCTGGGTGTAGATGAGATCTTCTGAAAATATTAAGGATCAGATACGCCTGTCCTTGTAAACACACAACTGCAGGAAGAGATAGGAATAGATGTTAAGTGAGGTGGAGTGTAGGAGGAAGCTGAGGAGAGGGTGTGTGAGAAAATAAATTGTTGCTGATGAAGTTTAATTCAATACCTTCTGAGAAAACTGCATCTGAAAGTTCACCTGTCTGGTCTCAATCTAATTATTCTAAAATGCCTGCCGTGTGTTATTAGATTTTTTTAAACCTTTGCTCAGCTTTTATTGTTATTAAAGTTAATGGATTTTTTTCTTTGCTGCTGCTACAACATCATCACCTCAGCAGTTATAGCAGCAAGCGACCTCACTCCTATTCACAACTTAAGTGATGTCAGGTGCACAAGTGGATTTTTAAGTCATATTTAAGTCATTTAAATATTAATTTCCTACTTTATATTACATTGGCTTATCAATCTATATATTTATTATTATATCTTGATGCAAATGCACACAGATAATGCAGTACCCACAAAGGTTTTCAGAGAATGTTGAAATTTTGTCTACAAATATGGACACCAGCAAGATTTACTTTACTATTTGCATAAAAGGCGATATATAGAAATTTGCATATTTGCAGTGAAATTGATGGACTGTCCTTGCAAGAAAAATTTAACATTTGTCATTGGTTCATAGACCAACCTGTGTTTTTGTCTATCATGAAAAGGACCTGAAGTGGTTGCGTGAATTACGACGTATCTGACAAAAACAAAGCAGGAATGTATTTTATCGTTTTTTTTCGGGGACTTGTTGCAAGTTAAGCAACTCTCAGTGCAACTTCACATTCGATAGATTTAATGCAATAGAGTGCTGCAGGGCTGACGTATTTTTGTAGGCCAACCAAGTTAGCATCGCACTGGGTTCCCTCTTCAAAAAGCCAAATGGGATTTTTCCACTGGATTTTAGATTATTGCAGAAATTAAGCTCTGCAGCATACAAACATTTATGATACTTACACTTTTTGTTCTGTAAAATAATCTCCATAAATGAACACCGCTTTTATGATTTTTGAAGTGTAAATGCAATCACCAGACGTCAAAAGTTAACTACACCAAGGTCGCATGAGTGCGAAAATAAATAAGTACGTAAAAACTAAGTACAATACGTTTGGAAACAAAGTAAGATAAGTACGGAAAACACGTCACAAACGTCACAAACGTCACTAGAGGAACTTACAAAACAAAACACTGGTCTCGAACACCGGTCTCCTGGTTGAAAGTCCTGTGTTTGTTGGACCCATCTACCTCCCCTCCCGCCCGCCATTAGTGGTCACTTTTTATTTACATTGCAGTCAGTACAGACTACCTGGTGTAAAATGACACCCCTGAAGCAAGAACTGCGCTCTTAATACACGCTTTTATCTTGTGCATCGTGTCATTCACACGCCTTTTCATGCGACCAGGATGGCATTTTACATCGGAGCAAAAAAACAGGGGTTCTTACACCAGGTCAAGGAGACCATTATTCATTAATTATTTGAAAATATTTATATCCTTCTGAAAATATGGCTGTTATAATTAATCCCTGAACAGCTCTCCACAGCAGCGTGACAGTAAATTGTGCATTACATATACTAGACAGTGTAAATCTATAATGATCATCTTTCCATTTAATTCTTCAAATCTGTTTCAATTAAGCTCTATTCATCTGTGAGCATTACAGTGATGAATGTGCGTGTTATGAACTGGACAATAATCATGAGGCACATCTGCGCTGTGACTTCTGTAAACCCATATGGGAATGTGATTTGTTACACATGACCAGAACGGTTCAGTCTGTCTCATCTGTACCACAGACTGTGTGTTAACATTCAGGGTGTGTTTGTCCAGTTTAGGGAGCGCCTGTCAGTGACCCCGTGGAAATAATGACTGCAGCCTTGTTGTTGATTTGCAGCGGTCGCCACCCTGCTTTAAACTCAGGGTTGAACTATTGCCTGTGGATGTAGTAATAATAAATAGCAACGGCCTTACACACTTTACACTCCTATGTTGTGACTTTATTTGCTGTATATTTGGCCGTGCACTGCGACTTCGCTCAACAGAGCTGAGCGATTGCTTACTACATAATAACGTACCCTCCTTTTAGTGTTTTGGATCAATTCATCACTGTAATACAAAATGTATGAGGCAATGTTTGTTCCATTGGTTACCAATTTATGTGTATAAATTCAAAGTGGAATACAAAATTTAGAGCAACGAGACAATACACTGCTACGAGTGCAAATTACATGGACTTAATTCTTCAAGTTGGTGGCCTGGATACTTTGCATTTGCCAATTTTTTGGGGTCAAGTACAACTTTGTTGAACTTTGACACGCAAATTCCCACTATTGACAAGGGGTGCAACGGATCACGAAACTCACAGTTCCGATCATGTCACGGTTTTGAGTCAACGGCAGAAAAGAAAGGGGAGCAAATATAACTTTTAGAGATCATGTTGTTTTTCCGCAGATACAGATTGCCGATCATCCATGAGCCCTATCGGCCGATACAGATCGTTATTGTTGTGTTTTTATTTTTTTAAATGTTATCCTTTTACTTTGTTATAGTCATCTATGGTGGTAATTACATAAAAATACTTCAAATGATTAGGAAATAAATGATTGTATTTTTATTAATAACATTCTTTTGCATTAGTACTTCTAAATAATTATATATTATAAGCTACTTAGAGCTAGTGTCAGTCAGTTTTGGAAACCATGATTAAATTCTACAACAATTAGCCAAAACAATATATTCATTAAATAATAAGCTACAATATGTAACTATACTAACTATATAATCACTGAATATCCTTTAAATGTCTATCTTGAGCCATGTGTTAAGGCTTGTATATCATGAATATCCTCTTTTCTTATTTGTGATATAAAAATTTCCAACAGTCAAGGCTCTGCACAGGTGATGAACTGAATTTTCCTTATTCAATTGAATTTATAGGAAACACAGAACAGATGCTACCTTTTTACACTAATGTATTTTTCATCAATTTAAAATCCTCTTGTTGTTAAACACTGCGTGACGCACAGCCGACTTCATGTGGCTGCAAACTGATTTGGAAGAAGAAACAGTAGCTGGAGCAAAACTCCAGCTGGAGTTGATATTTACTTTGCTGGGCTGTCTTTGGTGCATCCGTGACTTCGCAAATAAACCAACCTCATATTGCTCTAAAGGTAAAAATAGAGAGAGCAGCTCTGAGGGGTGTTGAGTGTAGGAAAATGAAAACCTAATATATGCTTGGAAACTTTTGAATCTAAAATGCACTCATCTGTAACTGAAATAAATGCCAATATCAAAATGTTTCATTTTCTATCTGTAGGATTCATACAGACATTACAAAATTAAATTCAATGACTTTCAAGGATGTTTTCATGTTTCATCAAATTCATTTATCAATA
Source organism: Sebastes fasciatus (assembly GCF_043250625.1). Classification (NCBI taxonomy): domain Eukaryota; kingdom Metazoa; phylum Chordata; class Actinopteri; order Perciformes; family Sebastidae; genus Sebastes; species Sebastes fasciatus. The sequence goes on from NC_133804.1 coordinate 28,919,052, forward strand.
AAATTCCTTGAGAACACAGTCATAAATGTGCTCAAGAATTATTAGGCTAAAATGTCATCTGACAGGCAATGCTGGGGCTCAAAACCCAATAATGAATGCTTCTCAAGCTGTCATCGCAACACATTTCATCCCAACTCGTCACATACTGCCGCTTTGGCCCCTTGGGGTCACTTTATTTTAGGGATCAAAACCGCGATAGTTAGGTTTAGGAAAAAACTACATGGTTTGGCTTAAAACTACAACGTTTGTAAAGTGAAAGTGAAAATGAAACTGAACGTTGTGAACACGGGATACGAACAAACAGCTGATTGTTACGTGAAACTTAACACATGGGACACAAACAGCGGTCTCCTGGATGAAAGCCTTGTGTTTGGTGGAATAGTAGGCCTACGTTAACGTATATGTAGAGTACTACATTAGCGAGCCTCTGCCTCCCTATACAAGCAAGCTCTATTAATAACATTCAGACGAAATTTACACTTCCCTGGCATATTTAGTTTTTCTTAACAAGCTCATCAAGAGAGTGAAGAAAAAGATAAGCTGAGCAATTTCTGATTCTGAGCAATTTAATTATAATGACTTGATGCACAAAGGTTTGGTCAAAATGTAAGACATTGTTATATGGTTCATTTGAATTTCAAGGACTTTTTGAGAAGTTTTGTTACATGATTTTTCCCCCCTCAAAATTCAAGCACTTCAAGCACCTAGTGCGAACCCTGTGTATTACATAAAGTGTCAGATCTTGGCAGCCATGGCCTCTGGCATCCGAAGATATCTGGTGCTCCTGACAAGAATTTAGCCCCCAGTCTGATTCCAGCCCACCTCTGCAACCTGCTGCAGTACTTAGTGTCAGAAGTATAACACCAGCCCCAGCCAGTGAACTGTAGTTATTGATTGTTCGGTGACCACTGCAGGCCTGTGGTGGGTAATTGCGTGATGGGCTCCTGCGCCTGCAGGGACAGACAGAGGCCAGGAGAGAAATGGTCACATTGTGTCACTTAATGAACACCAGCAGGACGCCTCGCAACTCCGATAGCACAGAGCGGTGCAGTGGTAGACCTGCCCGCTTTGATAAGGGATTTAAAGAGTCTATCCTGAATGTTTATTGGACCAAATAAAGTTTATTTTTCAGTATGTACGCAGTCAGACTTCAAACTTGGGTCACTGCCCTCTGGAAGAGAAATTAGATTTGATTTGTGATCAGTTGAGGATTTTGTTACTTGAGGCTGGCTGTGTGCTCCAAACATAATTGAATTTGGCACCTTCTCAAAAGCTGTCACATTGCTGTCAAATAACGGCACCGCGAGCATATGAAACTGTATACTCACCGCGACTTAAGTTTGGTTTGTTTAGTGATGTCCACGCCAAAATGGAGCTGGCAGCGAGAGGAGACGCAGCGGGGAAACATGCAGCCCAAAGCACATACAGTGTGTAAAACGCAGCCAGTCACATGACATTGATGCCAAAATGCAGGCAATAATGTACAGTACCGGGTGGCAGTGAAGTGCAAACTTTGAGAAATAGTCAACAAGTTGGTTACAAACCCTCCACTTCCTCATGCAAATACAGCCAGTCTTTAACGTTGCCAGTTTAAACGGTAATGAATCCAGCTGACAATCTGCCAGAGTTTCAGCTGTTAAATGAGCAAACAGTTTAGTCCAAATGAATCAATGACCCTTTGTTTGCTTCAGTCTTTTAACTTTGTCTTAATGACATCTTGAAAAAAGGAGACTAACTAGAAGTTCTTTTTAAAAAGCTTTTTTCTGCTAAGGAAACACTTTCTGCACAGTTCAACATTTCTCCCAGAAGCGGCAGATTAGCTTTGTCCGCTGGGTGATTTTTCTTTCATGTAATCTACTTTGAAGGAGAAAAGAGGCGAGGCAAACTGCCACCTCTGCATTGTCTCTGTAGATATGAGGGGTCTTGTGGCCTTTGTCTTGTGAAAATGCTGAGGCGAGTTAATGAGAAGTGTCTTTCCGCAGGCCAAAGGTGGCCCGTCCCCGTCCTGTCTCAAGGACTGGCCACCGTGAGAGCCCTTCATTTATTTTAGACCTTGAATTAGGCAAACCATATAAACTGCATCTCCTTTGAGCTGCTAATGCTGTAACATGGTTTAAAGTTGCTTTGACTTGCTTCTTCAGTTTTTGCCACTCCTGACAAAATCACAATCTAGTCTCCTTAATTGTAAGCTATGTTCATATTTGTATTAGCAAATACTTAACATGATATGCACATGTTAAAAAATGGTGCATTTTTAAACTGTATAAATATAGTATATAATGAAAAAAATCTACCAACATTGCAACTATTTGTATGAATAAAAACACACCGAATGCTTTTGTGCTACCTGGGTGAAGCGATTGAAGAAAGAGTGACCTCCGAATTGGAAAACGCTTGTTAACAACTGTAATCACTATAATACCTCAAAGCTCCAACCGCAAATACAAAAGGCCATCCTGAACTCTTGTTTGTGCTCAGGAATATTCATTTAGCATTGACCCCTAACAGTGCACACGCTCTGATGTCAGCGAGGGAGACAGATGGACTCTGGGAGCCGAGGTTGTTTGAGCGAAGCAAGCTAACCTGTGATTTGGGATTTGATGGTTGAGAGGGTCGTTGGCTTGAATCAGTCAGGAGAGAAGTTAACAGAGGCATGAACTGCAGGAGTAATAAACTGGAAGAATGCGAGCAGTTGAGTACTCCCGTGTCCGACAGAAACCTCCAGAATTAAACTCAAACTGAAGAACATTTGCTCTTCATATATAGTTGCGGAACGTCCTCCTTTTTGTTGTCCCACTAATCCCTACACAGCTTCTTACAGAATATTTATCCCCTGGTTTAAAATGGAATTTCAGATACTAATCTGATTTACAAGCATAAATCGAGGCATTAGACCAAATGCGACTGGACCTTTGCTCTCCGGACTTTTATTTATGTTTGTATATCTGTGTATTGAAGTACAAATCATCTATGAACTCATGCACATTTTATTGGTTTCTTTGGGTCCAGATGGTCTTCTGAGACTGACAGTTGGTTTCAGTTGAACATACTGTTGCCATAGCAACTCCTACTGGCAAATCTCCATAGCAGTTCCAGTTTAACGGACATGGTCACCTCCACCATTTTGTCAGATCTGTTCCAAGCTAATATTGACAGACGTCTTTTTATCCACCCTTGCACTTGATTGTAATAAGAGTGAAATGGCATAAAACAGAAATAAATATGCTGGAATATTTAGTGGCCATTTTTTTTTTTAGAGCGTATTGCCACCATTTCATTTGACAGTAATATGCATTTATGGAAAATCCCACGCAGCTCACATTTAACCTTTAAATGTTAAAGGGCATAAAAGCCCTTCTAGGGACGGGGGTTTGCAAATTAGCATCCGCTATGAACACAATATGATATTTGCATTGGATAGCTGTTGTCAGTCGGTCTATGTATATTGTATCTGTCCCTATTAAGTAAACCATAAATAATAAAAAATAGAGGTTAAGTTCAAGCAGAGGCAAATGTTCTGTATCTGTTTCTAGTGCAGTGTGCTAATATCTTTAGAAAAAGCAAACGAGGCGGAGTAACAACCATGTTAAGATGATGTCGATGGGAGATCCAGCCAGCATTCAGGACAGACCATTATGTGTGGTTAAATGGTTTTGATATGATTCCCTCTCGCTCCCCACCTCTGGTTTTTACAGATTTCAGCAGGTGCACATGCACACATGCATGAACACAAGCACACTCGACCATGAATACACACACATTCACACACACCTGGGAGTCTCAGGAAAGTACATCATGTGAAACTAAACCACATGATTACATCAGACAGAACAAGCATGAACATGATGGAGGCCCTGGCATCATCACGCTGAAAAACAGACACACTTTGGCAGCACAAACACTGAAGACACGGTAACACCAATGGATGTTTTCTTTACCCTTCACTGTAATTTTAAAGCACATTTTAACACAGGTCTAAAGTGACTGAAAAATACACTGTTGATAATCCAACTGTCCTGAGAATTTAGGCTCATGAGATTGTGTTTTTTTTGTGTGTACAGATCCAAGGTCCTTATGATGAAATATTGGATATAGTGTAACTGCCTCTCTGGTGATGTATCCGTTCTCATAATGCGCTCTACCCTTGACACCTGATCTATGGATATTCTCTGACGGGACAGTGTTGTGAAGGACCTCGTAAATCACACACAACATTTCACCAAAGACACAAAGTTTGAGGCCTGTTAGGTGGACACCATGTAGTCCCTCTGGTCCATGTTACATGTACAAACCTTTGTTACAAACTTAGTAGTCCCTTCACTTATAAAAAGTAACTATTTTTATGTTCTTTTCTACAAAAATGCACATACAGCATATCGGTTTGAACTTCTTCACAAGCGTCCATTTTTCCATCTCAGAGAGCCAGAGGTTTCCGTGTCACACAGTTAAATTCCTGCAGTGAAAGTTAATTATCGCCAGAAGGACAGAACATCTGAGCTCAGTGCACACCCAGCATTTGTTCTGCCTCTTCATCTCTCTGTGCCTCACCTCCTCACTGTACAGTTCGATGTCACCAACACACAGGAAGCAACCACTTACTTACTCAAAGTTAACGCGATAATAACACGTTAACGCAAATTTGTTTTCACGCCAGTAATTCTTTTAACACATTAATGACACTTGCAATTTTTAGGTCGTAGCGGGCTCAGTTTTAAAGCTAGTGGGAAGATACTGGCATCATATGAAACTAGAAAACCTAAAGAATCTATTGGTACCAACCATACAATCATACTAGCTTGTTGCGAAGGAGGCTAGATGACGCTCCAAACTTGCCTTAAATTTTGGCGTGGAAAAACTGGCATGGCCATTTTCAAAGGGGTTCATGACCTCTGACCTCAAGATATGTGAATGAAAATTGGTTTTATGGGTACCCACGAGTCTCCCCTTTACAGACATGCCCACTTTATGATAATCACATGCAGTTTGGGGCAAGTCATAGTCAAGTCAGCACACTGACACACTGACAGCTGTTGTTGCCTGTTGGGCTGCAGTTTGCCATGTTATGATTTGAGCATATTTTTTCTGCTAAATGCAGTACCTGTGAGGGTTTCTGGACAATATTTGTCATATAGATTCACTTGAGTGTTTCAATATTAGGTTTTGTGATAGCTGAATCAATTCTCAAAAATACTATTGCATTTTAATCTAGTTAAGAAATCTATATGATGTTTCCCTGACTTTTATATTTTCACATTTACTTAATTTGTTTACCAAGAGAATCCTGCAAGCACTTTAATTTTATTTGTTTTACTGATATACTGTAGGCAAATATGAATTGCTTTGCTCAGATTGCAAAAATAATTGTGCTATGATGTTGGATGTTACAGTGACTGTAATAAATACAAATGCAGATGCCACTGTTCTCAATGCATTAAAAAAGTAAAGCCTTTTTCCTCAGATTTTATGTATATGGTGTGTTCTTTATACTATAGAAGTTTTCCTTGATTTAATATATCATATTGTCAGATTCTTGCCAATACATAACCCTACAAGATATTATAATCAGTTTTTGAATGCGGGTGTGTATCACGTTCACACGCAAATACGTCCTGATTAGTTAAAGTTGCTTTTCATCTGCACTTTATGTCCCGAGAGACCCAAAAGTGTTTTCTGCTGCAAGATCTGCTGATCAGCGTAGTTTTAAGCAAATGATCTTTCAATGATCTTCTGGTAATAGAAAGCAAAGAGAGACGGAGGAAGAAAAACACAAATGAGCTGCTGATTATGCATCAGAGTCCCCTCAAGTAATTGTATTTAAAAAAACTGTTAAACTCACAGAGTGGTAGCTTTAAAACCTACATATGCATAATAATTTCACATAATTTTAGTTAACCCTAAATATATTTAACAGAAACTCAGAAATGACCTGTTTAATTTCAATACTTATCTGCAATAAAAACACAAATGACCTCTAAGTAGAAAGGCAAATATAATGGAAAGTATATCCCTCTTGTGTTGTGAGATTTTTGACAGAATTTATCAATCTACTGTCTTCTGCAGACTGAACACTGTCTGTACCAACAGCTGTGAGAAACCCTGGAGGCACAACTCCATCATGACTGACTTACAGCACCTGTTCTGTTTGAGATGGACATTATTTATCTGGAGAACAGGTTTACGCTCTGCCAATACGTCCCCTCTCCTCCCGCTCATTCATGATCATCATGACAAGCTGACACAACACTATGGTCAAAGTAAACCCGAGGAGGAACCAACTTCTTCCCACAGGCTAGTCTTTGCATGAGTTCATTCAGTTTCTCATTTATTCAAGCTGCCATCTGGTAAATCGTCATTTTCAAGCCACCACTTGGCCACTGTACAGATCACGACCTTCATCCCAGAATCCCAACTGAATGCCGCGTGCACCTGTAATCCATACATACAGCGAGTGGCTTGTTTTTGTGACCTGCTGTGAATAGATGGCATGAAGGGAGGAGTACTCTTCAGCTCATTACATGATCTATTTAAAAAAGCTGAGAGCAGATGCTCCGGCAGGCTGATTAAATGATGGCTGATGTCCTCAGCCAATGTGCCTCTCTCCCATGAGAAGGCACCTGTGCCACTCAGAGTTGCAGCAGAAGCAATGTTCATCTTTACTCCTGCCTGGTTTACTCTTCCACATGAGTGTAGGTCAGTTTTAGGAGCTACGTTGGAGTGGATGGATCATCAGACATGGAGGAATGATTCGTTTTTATGTTAAGTTTCACTGTTTAAAAATGAGTTTGGTGTCGTTTTCAGGGACGGTTTTAATTCCATAGCAAAGTGAGAATTAGTTGATGAAATTCCTTTCTCACAGTCAGTCATAAGATCTGTTATTTGGCCACAGTCAGCCACTTTGGTCCAGGCTAACAGCTATTTAATGGATTGCCATGAAATTTGATATACACATGGCCAGAGGATGAATCCTAATGACTTTGGTGACTTTTCATTATTCATGTTCCCCTGAAGATGAATTGGAATAACTTTGGATCTCTTAACTTATAATCACAGACCATTATCAAGTCAATTTTTAAATTAGTGGTTTATGACTAAATACCTGCGAAACTAATGATTTTCTCATCAGCCAAACTCTGTGTTTAGTGCCACAACATTGGAAATGTTGGCATGCTAACACGCTATACTAAGATAATGAACCATGGTAAACCAAATCATCAGGGCTGCAAACTCAAGTGGAAAAAGGTGATTGTGATTTACCAAAGTGGAGCACAGAACAGAAGAACTGATGAATATAACTGCTTTCAATGAAAACTACAAACAATGGTGTGACAAATACACTAACATCCCTAATCGACACTTTCATTCTGTCGGTTGATTTAAGGTTGTAAAAATAATCATTTGTTTAACAATATCACATACAGTATACTGTATATTCTTTGTCAGCTTGTTTGTATACACATTTTTATATATCCATAATTCAATGTGTGGTATCTTTGGACATTAAAACAATGTTCTAATAATGTGGGCTGTACAGTATTAGTGGTGTAAAACAATATCAATACACATCGCGATATTATGTGTTGTGATACAAACACTCGGTTTTTAATTAACCTCTGAGAAAAACGATGGACCGCCATCGGGCCCGGCCGCTATTATAAATTTTGGAGGTTGTAGCGAGCTTAATCCCATGCAGTTTGGGTCAGAAACCATGCAGTTTTTTGCATGCAGTATAAATGTGTTATTTTAAAATGGTGTATTTGACAGTTTTCCTAAAATTAGATAGAATTAGAACTATCTAGAATTAGATAGAGCTACCGCCCCGGTAGCTGACCTGGTAGACTGGGCACCCCATGTACCAAGGCTGAGTCCTTACCGCAGCAGCCCAGGATTGAATCCAACCTGCGGCCCTTTGCTGCATGTCATCCCCTCTCTCTCCCCATTTCATGACTAATACTATCACTATCAAATAAAGACAAAAAGCCCAAAACATTTTTTTAAAAATCGCAATGTATTGCCTTGCTTTCAGTATGGCAATATATCGCAATCTATTGAATTGTTATCCCTGTATCATGATATGTATCATATCACCAGATTCTTGCAAATACACAGCCTTAGTAAGAGGTTAAAGATGCCATTTCAAAATAAAAAATGCATGTGTAGCTGAATGAATCTTTTAGAGAATCAATGCAGCTCAGTTTGGGGCATCTCTGTATGTGTGTAGTGTTCGGAAAGTTATAATATTTTCACTGAAAACAATTAAAATATGAATTTACTGTTGCAAAACTATTAATCATTTAGACTTCCCTGTTTGGGAAGAAAGTATCAAATCACTTGAGAAAAGTGTAAATCCAAGGGTTTAACATGAATATGTAGGATGATGAGCTTCACTCCAAAGAGAGACATTAATAATAAAACAACACGTCGGCAATGTAAGATCTTAAAAGCTTTGTGACACAAAGTGCTGTAGGAGTCACATCACAGGCGTTAACATTCAGCTTAAGTGATTAAAAAGCTGTTCTGTCGGTGCATCTCCCCAGCAACACAACTTTCTCATGAAGGAGAATCTCATTATTACTGCCATTATGTGACACCAAAGCAGATGCTTCTTTGAGGAAATTATTGCCATTTCGAAAACTGGTTTTAATGGATAGACTGTCATCACTTCAGAGCAACTCTTCAGAGCACAAGGGGAACAAGGCGGAGTGACAAACTCAATTAATCACACTCTGGCTTGTTCACCGCAGGCTCAAGATGGTGGCTTTGTACCTGGATGCTCATTATAGCTTGCTTCTTGATGTATGAAACAGGAACGGCACACTAAATGTTTTGGGCTTTTGTTTAAGGCTCATCTATGTTTAGCCATTCATCATGTTAATTGACTCTCCCCGCTTTGTTGTGCTGATTTGGTCTTTTTGAAATCCATTTTTCATGTCATACCTGAATCACTTTAATAGCATCCTGACTGGAGTGTAACATCACCGAAGAACATTTTTTAAAAAGCAGAGTCAGTTCAACAAATCATTAGAAACAAAACAATTACTACAAGTGTGTCAGCAGCTGATGAGAATGCTGTTTTACGGATGATTAATGTAAAGATTTACACAATGAAACAACCTTTATTATAATACAAGACATGCCTTTATGGCTGTCTGTGTGTCTCTATTTTTAGTCAATTTTTTAGTCCATTTTTTGTCTACTGCATTGTTGTTCATTACAAAGCAAAACAAATGCACAAGTTAAAGATACAGTTAAATTAGATATAGCTGAAATGGATTAAAGGAAATGAGGGGAAATGGTACAAACAAAAAGTTTAAAAAAGGAATAGCAAATGTGGACAGTTTTTTGAAATGCAAATAGTCTGAATCCAACTTGTATTATAACAAGTGTATTCTTTTGAGAATATAACAAAGTATATGAATATGTATGTGAATGAAAAAGAACTTCTCTTACAATTTTTTTCTCAAAGTTTCTCCAAAGTATTTCATACTTTCTGGGTCTATAAAAATCCTTCGAATGAGACAATTAAGGAAAGTTGCTCTACCATTAAAATGTTTGTAATATGTCTGTGATACGGCCATAACTAGTGACAATGAATCACAAGTACAAATGCTTTTGTTTTATGGGGTCAGAGTTGAAAAAGTTTGGCGAACCACTGATTTACAATCCTTATTCTCACAGATTATCACTTTCAATTAGGGGTGGGCGATAAATCGAATATACCCGATGTATTGCATCTTGTTCTACATGGGATGTAGTAAATGACTATATCGCGAACATTGAGTACAAATATTAATTGTCACGTCATAAGATTCTTCCTCCCAAAGACACACTCTCTTGGGTGAGTGTGTGTATCGTATGAGCATGGATGTGCATATGGGGCGTGTGTTTCTAAAGGGAAGCTGGGAAAGAACCTGGAGAGAGCGAAAGACAAAGTGCCCAGCCCTTCTTTCATTCTGCATGATTTTTTCTATCCATCAGCTTTTTTCTTTTTTCAGCCTCTCTTGTGATTCTGCACTGCTGAGCTGATGTCAGACGCAGGCTGTTCTGCTCGCTCCCATTTGCTCCTGATGCATTCAGAGGGCTGCGGCGTGGATATGAAACCCAGGTGCGACGGGCTCACAGCTGTGCGTCTGCATCTGCTGCTGCCGTACAGACTCGGGGGGCGCGAGGCTGCGCTCCGCAACAGACACCGACAAACATGCTGCATTAGTGTCATCTGGCAGAGAAGAGGAAGCATCGTTCACTGTCTCTATTAATAATCTACATGTGCTGCACTTCATTCAAATTTACTACCATCATGCTTCCTCAGCTAAAGTTCCCCCGTAGACAGACATTGCTTCAAATGACACAAGATTTATTAAGAACCCTCCACTCAAATAACAATAGGCAAAAATGTGTTTTGTGTCTTATATTGTTATAAGCCTAAAACCTTATTTGGAGCCTTGACCTTCACTGTGCAGAGTGATGTATGTGCAGAGTGACACTAGAAGGTTGTTTTCAAATTAATCTGCTGAAGAGAGAAGGTTTTTCTGTGCACATCTTAAATCTCAGCTTAAGACGTGTACGTACAAGCAACATTTTTGTGTCATCGTAATTGAAATAAGGTTGTCCCGAATACCATTTACTGGGCTTCGAAGCTTCTGTGAGAAATATTTGAAGGTATTCGAAGCTTTGCTGAGCAGTGCAACGCGGCAGGCTGCCACGTTCTTCTGTCTGTTTGTCTCCATCTACCCTGTTTCAGAACTAATAATAATTAATGTGAATAATGAATAATGTTGTGGGATTATTCTTATTTCATGAGCTATTTGGGGATTTACACATTATTATTACATACTTAAAATAAAAAAAACATTTAAAAAGAAGCATTCGAATAGTGATTTGGAGGTTGAATACCACGGCAACGGTGGCTTCAAAGCTTCGCAGCATTCGGGTCAGCCCTAAATTGAAAGGTCCCTTATCTGTGCATATACACGGTAGAATAGGAAACATATTGTATCCAGCAGTTAAACTTTTGAAGCAAAAAATATTTGCATATTCACAGATTGTGGAGTAGATTTGTCACTTTGACTTATTTGTAGGGCTGGACCAGAATATTCGATTATTCGTTCTTTGGGTAGGTAATCTATTTTCAATTTTGGTATTAGGCTATTCATAGTTGTTTTGGCGTTTTTTTTCCTTAAAAATGAATGCCTTTAATCAAACCTAAAGACACATGTTGCAGCGATATACCATCCATCTCAGCAGAGAAAGGAGAAATGTCTGGCTGAGTCCTTCCTGAGTCATGTCACAGAGACGAGATAAGACCCTTCGTCGACGTTGCTTATGTCAGAATGAAACCCATGCAGTTCTCGGGCCGAAATGTCTGAGAGGAAGCCTCCGCAGGCTGCATTTACACACAGGCTTGCAGCCGGGCACTGCCGGGATCGGCGGTGCGTATAATGCGCAGAGACAGCAGCCTCAAAACGCCGCCGTTTAGGGGGAGAGGGCCCGCAAACGTGACTTTGAGTTACGTCTACACTCGCGCACACACAGAAGGATGAGGAGAAGAGATGGTTAGCGCAGACACAGCAGCCTCAACACAGCACTCATGGACTCATCATGATACATTTTTGTCTGAAAAAGCATATGCTTGGGAAGCCTCTGATTGTGTGATAGAGGAATTGTGCTGCTTTAATGAAGAGTCTGTGCTGCTTCCAAGTACAGCTCGATGTGGAGATGATCTGGCCTCGGTAAACCTGAGGCGATAAACCACAGCTACTCCTCCATGCAAAACCCTGGAGATCCCTGTCAGATTGGATTTGTGTAAGACCATAAAGCTGTAACATGAGGAGAGGAGCATCTTTTATGTGCATTATGTCCACAATAGGACTCTGATCCACCTTGTTCAAGCTATGGCGTTGGCACGTATCTCTCGCTCTGGTCCTAAATAATTAAAAGCACTTAGTGTGTCAGCGTCATCGGGGACTTAGTCCACACGTTTGACCTGCCTGATGGGGTCAAAAGAAGACAATGCGAGGCTCTCTAGGAATTATTGAGAAATCTTTGTAAGACATGTCTCCCAGGGCTGTGAGGGAAAATAGCCAAGTTAGATTTTTTTTGGCAGGAGGAATGTGCTGAGGATTTGTGCCAGCAGCATTGTGCTTCACAGTCATTCAGTTCCAAACATTCACAGTCTTTCACAATGTTTGCCAGCAATACTCTGCTAATCCCCAACAGACGGTATCCGTTTTTATTCGAGGTAGATCAAAAGGTCAGCTACAGAATAGCCACCCTGGAGCAGGTTTCTTATGGTTAACTACAGCATCACCTTGACACTGCGCTGCCATTTCCTATTCAGTTACACAAACTTCCACTATGCTGGTTTTCCAGGCAAGAACTTTTAACAATCATCTGACAATGAAACCCATGGATACGAGGTAGAATGAAAAGCTTTCCAAGAGAAGGGACAGGAAGTTGTGCGATGTTGGTTAAAATCCCAATTGTGTAGCCTTATAAATATTCTACTAAAAACAAAACAAGGTTGTTCCTCACTAAATAATGAGTGCCATTCATACAGGGACTAAAACCATGTAAAGGATGATGTGTTCAAATGTTATCTTGTAAAATGTAGTTTTTGGCGAGAAACTTGAATAAATACCTGCATTTGAAGGAGATGTTTTCACAGCAATATAAATAATAGATAAATAGATAAATAGATAGATAGATAATAGAGAGAGAATTATGACATGATTAACTTTGTAACAAAAACCAGTATGCAAACAGTAATAAAGGAGTGGATGTTGAAGTACATGGGATTTATTGTTTTGTTTTAGTTTTTTACAGTGGTATTAAATTGGTATAGAGAATCATGGAATTTTGCTGGCATTGGTATTGACTACAAAATCGGTATTGTGACATTCGTAACAGTTACCACAGTATATTTGGTAAACAGGTTTTTACCGTCTCACGGTATCTATCGTCATATCACCCAGCCATAGTTGTAATATTGAGAGAAGCTTTCTGTTGCCCCATCATATTGAGTTAAGTGGCGTGCTGATTCAGCACTAGACGTGTAGATATGCAGACAGAAATCCGACCCACTCCACCTGCTCTAATGCCGGTGCCATATCGATTCACTGAGCTGTTTGCGGACAGATTCTGTGCAATTGGCGCTTCAAACCAATTTATGAACCCCATCCCCCCCACTGCTTTTGATAAGGGGAGGTATCTCTGTTTGGCTGATTGGTTGATGGGGCTGAAGATTACCTTTCTCCTCGGAGTGCACACCAGAGTTTGAGTGGCTTTTGGCAGTTCATTTTGAGGTGCCGACGTGGGGCTTTAACTTGTTTTGCTTCTTGCAGCTGAAGAGGATGAAGAAAACTGTTGCTATCCAGCGCAGTTTTGTTTTCTGTGATGTACTTTGATCTCGACCTTCACTCCAGTAACCTCTTGATAAAAGAAGTCTGAGACGATGAAGAGTGAAAAACTAACTCAAAAGGAAGTCTTCACCGTCTGCAGCGATACGCAACATGACCCTGTGTCTGTTTTGTGCAAGCTATCTTTGTTGATGCCTTGTGAAGAAGTCAGAGCTGGTAATGTGTTGTGGCAAATGACAGACAGCAACTGTGAGAGAAATTGGCGCCTGAGAATTAGTGACATGTTTTAGGGGCAAAACATCAAACAAACTGTTTTGAAGAGGCTTTAAAGCTTCAGTTGTTTTGTGTAGTACAGTACAAGCTATTTAAATCTCCTCAGGGTACGATGTAATTATAGTATTTAACTGTTTAACATGGATGTAAATACAATTTTAATCTACATGTCCACAGCAGCATGTATTCATAAATCATTTGAAACTTCTTTCACTCTTTGCTGTTGCCAAATCCTTATTTGACATTGAATTCGTCACTAATTCTCTTCCCAGAGTTAAAACCAATTTCTGCATGCTTGTAATCCCTGCAGAATAGCCACACTACATATACAATAATCCCAGAATACAAAATGAAAAATATCCATCCCCTGGTCTTTTCATTCTCTGGAGAAGGTCTGACGAAGACACATTGAAGCAATCATAAAGTTGTTTTGAGTCATGAAACGGTCAGACTGTGTTGTTCAGGTCAAGCAGGAGTTAGAGTCCACAGAGAGGTCATTTAAGCATGTGATGGAGTATTGTTCGTCACAGTCACTGGGAATTTACCAGGGGCTAGAAATCAGCCTTTGAGCTTTGTGTACTTCAGGTGGATTAGGTTTGCTTTTGGTCTTTAATTCCATTCTTCATTAAATCTTTCTTAACTTTGTGTTTCAGGTAAACACCGACAACTTCTTTCCTGGGTTTCTATTGTTCAGATGTTTTGCCTGAGGTCACACCGTGTAAACACAGCTTTAAACAGACAAGCCCAACTGCATTTTAACTAAAAATTGCCACAGAGTGAGAGTGAAAATAGTGCAAGCCACTCAGGTCCAAAGTCCCAGCATCCCACATGTACATCTGTTCACATCCAGCTGGGTCCACAGAATCATTCAGGCCCAACAGCAACTCTGTAAGCAACACAATGTCCTCTCAATATTAATGTGCCAGGTTTTATATATAATTTACATGTGCCTACGCCATAAATTATAGACAAATATATGTGTTTTATTATTTGTTACACTTCAGAGTGAAGGGGGGTGAATGTAGGAAAGCCTCAACAGAATCTCTTAACAATAAATGTAGGTGACAAGAGCACAGATTCAAAGGACCTTTTTCAAATCTTTAAGTGAAAGTTAAAGCCCCCCTCCAGTCTATTTGACATTTCTATGACATTTCATATTTATTTGAGTCCTTTCCTGACTAAGTTGTTTGGCCACACTATTTGCCTTTTTTTTTTGACAAATAACTTAATTTTGTGCTCAAAGTAAAAAAAAAAGAAGGTTTTTGGGAAAAACAGGAATATGACGTATGACTATAGTAGAAGCTGCAAGTCATCCTTCAAACTTGCGCAGGCGCACTCATGCTTGTTTGCATCTGAGCAGCAGCATACTGATGAAAAGATTTATCAGTGTCTAGTGTCTTTCTAGTTAGTTAGCTAGTTAGGTATAGTTAGCTAGACAAACTTGTTGCATTAGCTAACTGAGGGGTTTCATTTTATTTTTTAGTTTCCTCCACCTTGTGTTTCTTTTCACAATGGCATTTGTGTGTACGGTGAACAGGTGCAATCAAGGCAGTGGATTAGTCTACACGAAATCCCGCCGGCAGAATTAGCTCAACATACTGACTGTCTCTCTCACTCGCTCTCCTCTTTACCGTCTCCTCCTGGAGATAAATTAATGGAAAGCAGCCGATGCTGTTTTGGAGGTTTGCTGGCCTGTAAGCACAACTTTCAGCTCAAGAAACAACAAGAGAAAAGTCCCGTTAGAGAAATAAACAAATCACAGTGCAGCCCGGTGCAGTGTCGGTACTGGAGCTGAGGCAAGAGCGGCTGGTGCTGGTGGACGGTGAACCTCAAAACGTTGGTGTGTTGCAATAATTCTTGTATCAATTATGGTCTAATAAACAGTATATTCATCTAAACTGGTTTCATCTAAACTGGATTGAAAAACGATGCAATCTGATTGACGTTGTAATGAATTACATCTGACTATTGACCAGACCCATATTCTCTGTTTGAGAAAGAATATTAAACAAAAAAAAGGACGTAAAACTGTCTGGAGGGGGGCTTTTAGCAAAGAAAAACCCAAATCCACTCACAATTAGTCACCATGAGTATTAACAACCATGAGGTGAGGCTAAAATAGGAGTTAGAGAAACCAGGAGCTGGAAATGAAAAATGAGGCCCAGGCTGCATGAATTGAAGGCAATTTTCTACCTTATAATTACCATGTCAATTTGCTGCCAGTTTCTTTGTCATGTCTTCACCATGTAATATTCTAGCTAACACATTATTTGCATTTTAAAGAGTCATGTTCATTTCATGAAATTATATGAGCCAACCAAATTAGATTTACTAGAAAATATGAGCCTTTTTTACGAGCTTCCACAGAATATTTCTCTTACAGCCCTGTTAAACTCGACTGAAACAACATTATAGACAGAACCACAATTTATAGCTAGTATAGTAATAAAAACGTGGATGAACATCATTCAACTGAACAAAGTCTGTAGCTACAACTACAAAGTTTTCTGAGCTGTCAGAAATTCTTGGCTCATTAAAATGATGTCATGGATGTAATATGGTATTGATCATCCACCTGAAGTGTAATCGTTTCTTCTCAGCCAAGTCAAATTATGTAGGTTTGCTTGAATGCAAAGCATTATTGATAAATCATTCAAATGTTCCAATTTACAATGATACGGTATATTATATTTATTTATTTTGTAAATTCATAAATGCTTTTTCAGTAACCGGAGTAAATCAATAATATAAATTTTCTGTACAGCCAAGACGTGTTGACAGTATTATTTGAACTGAACAAGAAAGAATTGATCACCTAGATGAACTCAAGTAACTCGTGTCAGTGAAAGAATGAAACCTTTATTGAGCGGAGCGTGAAGTTCTCACAGCTCGAGTCATTTGTGCCTTTCCTCCAAAGCGAGAACTTGTCATTTATAGCTCCCGTCAGCTGCTTTCCTTTTCATGCAATAAATAATCACCTCAGAGTGGGCGTGATCATGCAACAACTTTGTTCATTTCACTTTCATCATTTGGATGCTAATCAGTATAATGCTGTATTTATTTTCAAAGACATGTCAAGCTAAATGTATATCCTAACACTATAAGAACACCATGTGTTCCCATGAAAAGGCAGAGAAAGCCTGGTGTCATCACCCTGAAATCATGAACATATAACGCATACTGTATTGTGGGAAATAATGTCAAAGAATGAACACACTCACACGTCTGCATGCTAACATTCTCACAATGTCAAGGCTAACCATTCTCATGTTTTAGGGCAACTGTTCACCATGTTAACCATCTTAGTTTAGCCTGTCAGCATGCTAATATTTCCTAATAGGCACAAAACAATCCCCTGAATAACAATTTTTCATTGAACAACACACTTCACACAAATTCGTTACTTTAATTTCCAACCTGATACCCAGACTTTTGACAATCCGAAGTTTGGAAAAAAAAATGCATACACTAAAGTAATGAAGATTATCCACATGGTTGTTGCTGGACAAATGTCAGACTGCATTTGGTCATGCAGAGAAGCATAACCATCAGGATAAATTTAGGTGCAACTTTTCAGCTGACAGTATGTCAGATAACATTTTACTTGCTGTTACAAGACTGTCAGATAAATGTTCTGTTGGTGAGGTGAAGAGTATTTCCCACAGTGATGAATTTATTCTCACTGACAAATCTCTGACTTGTAACATTTTCTTTTCATTTGTTATTCTACTGTAAACAGATCTGCGTTGCCAATTTTATCCAGAACCTCTACATCATTTTTATTGTGTTTCTAATAGTGTTTTCTATTAAAGGCACAATCCAGGGAGCCCTTTAAAAAGGTGCTAACTGGGATTGTTTTCCAAAATTCAGATCGTATCTCATGGGAATGCTCATCTAAAGTTCATCTAAGGGAGAAAAATTTAAAAATACTCAGCTGAGAGAGACTTAAAAGTTGACAACAACTATTATTGCCTGACACGAGCGGATTACAAGATCCCAGGATGCTCGGATCAAAGTGCTTGGCAGATAGAGATCAAGTGAGAAGCAGTCAGAGGTTTGGATCAGCCTACAGGACGTGCTGAGTGTTCAGCTTCCCTATAGCAATCAGTACAGGAAGAATGTTTAGGAGCGCTATAGAGAGTGGGCTGGAACAGCCGAGATTACAGTCTGAGAGGGTTTCAGACTCAAATATGAACCTTATCAACAATCTGTCATTTCCACAAATGTATCTACTAAGAACCCCCCCCTACAACGTGGCTGACGACGGAGTGATTCTGACAACATGATTGTTATGCCCGCGGCCTTCATGAACCTGCCATAACAGGATATGGAGGCCTGCTGAAAGGTTTGCAAGTTTTCATTCTTTATTGGTTAGTTTACATCTTCCTCCAGAAGTGTCACCTTTTCACTCTGTACGTTGCTCAGTGCAGACAATCAAGTTCTCCAAATTAAAGCTGGAGTAGGCAGTATATTTTGGGGTAAAAATTCAATAATAACCTTTCAACATATTGTAATGCAAGTGGTCTGAGAGAAAAAATAGACTTCTGCACCTCCTCATGGCTCGGTTTTCAGGCTTTAAAAAATCTAGGCTGTGACGGGAGACTTTGGCCAGTCACAGGTAATTTCAGAGAAAGAGCGTTCCTATTGGCTGTTCTACAAATACATATGCGCATGCACGGCACGGCACGTCCTTTCAGATGGTGAAAGCCTGATTCAACGTCAGAATATCCTGCAGGAAAAGTTGCTATAGCCTTTTCAAACTTAACAACATAAACATTACAAATGGGCCCCTTCATATTTTCTGTTGCAATGTTTGTTAAGGTCGTGTCTTGAAGGTAACAAATTGCAAATTGCAAAATCTGGCAAAAACTTGCAAAAACTCTAGCAAGACTAACTCCCCAACGAGCTATCCTAACCTTAACTGTTCAAGGTCAATGCCTAACCTTAACCATCTCGCGAGAGTTTCCCAACTCAACCAGCATTAGCAACATTTTACCTCCATCTTTGAAACGCTTCGCTGATATTGTACTAGAACCTCGAATAAAAGTATGTCATCTCAAAGGAAGAGAAAAAAAAGCAGGATGGTAATTTCCATAGAATTGCCGCTATATAACGGCATCAGGATCCCAATCACGATCGGGATGATGTTTGAAATCAATGACTAGTACTCGTACAGGTTACTGTATGAAGTGCGGAAACATACTGCCTATCCCAGCTTTAAAGGTGCTCTATACGATATCCGGAGCATAAATATAGTAGCAAACAACTATTGGCTATGTAAAGATAAAGAGGAAAATGTCTACCTGAGCAGAAAATGAAGTCTCTCTCCCTCTGTGTGTGTTGTAATCAGAGCTTGTTGATGTTTTGTTGACAAAGCCGGGCCATCCGCACATGCCTTTTATGCTATGTTAGTGCATCACTGGCTAGCTCACGGCCGTCGCTCTGCACTGCTCTCATACGGCGGTTACAGCTGATAACGCCATCCCGACTGACAGCGCCGTTGCTGAAGCGTAACACCCACCCTTCAGTTCCCCCCCAGGTAAACACTGTTAGCTCTGTCATCACTCTTGCCGTTGTTTTCACTAGTTAGCGATGTCAGCACCAAGCTGCCTGCTAAGCCGTCGCCATGTTGAGAGAATTGAAGAGGCTATAGAAATGCTCCCAATCTCTCATTTAGCACCTTTAAATGACAAATGCAAGGTTTGGAACAAAAACTACTTGGTAGAGTTTGAGAAAGAGCATGGTTTGGGTTAAAAAAAAGAATGCTGCCAGAGGGCTTTGTTACTTAAATGTAAACATTTACTGAAATGACTGACAGTGTTGTTTTCCTTTGGAGTCTCAAAAACCATTGTGCAAAGACATATCAGCTACTTGCAAGCTGCACAAGTGTTTATTCAGCCTTTCTCTATCCAGAGAACGTGTCATCTTCTGTGTAAAGAGGCAAAAAACAGTTACATTTTTAATTGGCCACAGCTGTGCATCAACCACTCAATGCTCTGGCAACGCCTACGCTGCTTATAATAGATATGGTTATTATTTACATGAACAGGTCTCTCGTAAATGCAAAAGATGAAAAATATAGATATTTTTGGAGAGAGAAGCTGTTGTAACATTTAGGTAATAATAAATCGGCAGATATGAGAATAATTCAACTAAGTTCAAGAGTTCACCGCCTGAAGTTATTTAAATCTCTAATTTCACTGCCAGGATTGCCTTGATTTGAGAAAACTTTGTAACTTTTTTTTTTTTTAAGATTTTTTTTATCTGATCTTCTAGTTTAGTTTGTGGTTTAAACTTTATTGCTGCTTTAAAAACCTGTAAAGCGGAGTAAAGAAACAGGCATGTGACAAGAGCAGAGGATGGTAATCAGAGAACCCACATCTTTCAGAGTCTCATTGGAGCGGTTCTGTGCGGGTGTGTATCCCTGATAAGGGCCGTGTTGAAAGGTCCAATCACTCCCACCAGCCTGCACAGCACTTCACACACATGCACACATACCCACCCACAAAACATAAACACAAGCACACAGATATACAGACATGCCAACATACTAAACAAACACGCCCATACACTCCACCACAGCTGCTCCAACTGATATTCCTCATCCACATTAAACATCATTTTAACATGAAATGAACAAGCTGAAGAGGTTTGACAGTAAAGTGAGAATCCACAGTCCATTTGCTCTTTTCCTTTGATAAAAAAATTAAACATATCCCCGACCAATGCAGTGCTTAGTGAGAATTTAAAACGGTACGACACGTCAAGTCTTACTGGCATGCAAAAAGGGCACGCAACATTTACTGACATCGCATGTGGATTTGAAAATATGTGACACGCCACACACACCATTGAAAAGATGAAACATATAAATTCAATCCAAGGCCGGTACTGGTTGGAAAACATCTTAAAAGCTTAAGGGGTAACTTTGGTATTTTTCAACCGCAACCCTATTTTCCCATGTTTTTGTATCTAAGTGAGTAATGTGGCCAACACTTTCTGAAAT
Organism: Sebastes fasciatus; assembly: GCF_043250625.1. Taxonomy (NCBI): domain Eukaryota; kingdom Metazoa; phylum Chordata; class Actinopteri; order Perciformes; family Sebastidae; genus Sebastes; species Sebastes fasciatus. The sequence goes on from NC_133804.1 coordinate 28,939,683, forward strand.
CGGTCCAGTATTGAGGGAGAACGCTGCAGAAACGGCAGTCGCTAAATGGGCTGCAATGTAATCATATCGGGCAATTGTGCACCGTCAATGTACATCCACTAAAAGTGCTTGTTTTTTGCAACTGACATGCTCAGATTGTTATTATAAGTGTCGGACAACATTATGGAAAGGACCCTACAGAGAAATAAAACGTTTTTCTTACCTTTCCCTTTCTGTTTGTTATTGTGTCATGTGTCATTGTTGTTGCCGGAAGACAATGGTCGGAAACGTGAGTGAGAGTTGGAGAAAAAAGAGCCGCAGAACTTCGGTGTTGTCAGAGTTTTGTTGTTGGACAACAGAAAGTGTGTAGCTTAGTGTTATCGAAAAGATTTTCAATGTCATGGCTAAATGTTTAGCTGATTTCGTCAATGCGGACGCGATGCAAGATTTCAGAACGAGACACAATAACAAATAAAATGGAACAAGCAATAATGTTGTCAGACACTTATAATAACAACCTGAGCCTGTCAGTGGTAAAAACAAGCTCTTATAGTGGACTTAATTTATG